>NC_135827.1:35933301-36232827 GCF_964213995.1 Mustelus asterias
ATAACTGAAACCCAGCAAGGTCCACACTGTCCATACAATACACAGTGTTATATATAATAACTGAAACCCAGCAAGGTCCACATTGTCCATACAATATACAGTGTTATATATAATAACTGGCGGCACGGTAGCACAGTGGTTAGCACTGCTGCTTCACAGCTCCAGGGACCTGGGTTCGATTCCTGGCTTGGGTCACTGTCTGTGTGGAGTTTGCACATTCTCCACGTGTCTGCGTGGGTTTCCTCCGGGTGCTCCGGTTTCCTCCCACAGTCCAAAGATGTGCAGGTTAGGTTGATTGGCCATGCTAAAAATTGCCCTTAGTGTCCTGGGATGCATAGGTTAGAGGGATTAGTGGGTAAATATATGGGGGTAGGGCCTGGGTGGGATTGTGGTCGGTGCAGGCTCGATGGGCCGAATGGCCTCTTTCTGTGTTGTAGGGATTCTAAGATTCTAACTGAAACCCAGCAAGGTCCACACTGTCCATACATTATACAGTGTTGTATATAATAACTGAAATACCGCAAGGTTCACATTGTCCATACAATATACAGTGTTATATATAATAACTGAAACCCAGCAAGGTCCACACTGTCCATACAATATGGATGATATTGGAATAGTGTAGATTAGAGGGGCTTTAGATTGGTACCACTGGTCGGCGCAACATCGAGGGTCGAAGGGCCTGTACTGCGCTGTAATGTTCTATGTTCTATGTTCTAATATACAGTGTTATATATAATAACTGAAATCCAGCAAGGTCACACTGTCCATACAATATACAGTGTTATATAAAATAACTGAAACCCAGCAAGGTTCACATTGTCCATACAATATACAGTGTTATATATAATAACTGAAACCCAGCAAGGTCCACATTGTCCATACAATATACAGTGTTATATATAATAACTGAAACCCAGCAAGGTCCACATTGTCCATACAATATACAGTGTTATATATAATAACTGAAACCCAGCAAGGTCCACATTGTCCATACAATATACAGTGTTATATATAACTGAAAATAACTGAATATCTGTTTTGAGTTTGGTTTTTAAAAAATCACAAAAATGGCAAACTAAATTCTTCAATTTTCAGCTAGGGCATGGGTGTTGTTTGGCTATTCAATTGTATTGGGGTGTCTCAATCGGGCCAGTCAGGTTCTCACCTAAATTAATATATTAAGGTTTTCCACCAAGCACACTGGTTAGCACTGCTGCCTCACAGTGTCAGGGACCCAGGTTCGATTCCCGGCTTGGGTCACTGTCTGTGTGGAGTTTGCACATTCTCCTCGTGTCTACGTGGGTTTCCTCTGGGTGCTCCAGTTTCCTCCCACAGTCCGAAAGACGTGCTGGTTAGGTGCATTGGCCGTGCTAAATTCTCCCTCAGTGTACCCGAACAGGCGCTGGACTGTGGCGACCAGGGGAATTTCACAGTAACTTCATTGCAGTGTTAATGTAAGCCTTACTTGTGACTAATAATTAAACTTTACTTATCAACCCTGATTGAAATAAAACTTACCTTTCAACCAGATTGGAGTCCAGTTACAGTACCTCTGCTTAAATCAACTGGCTCAACACAGGAGATCAGTATTTAACTCAGAAACAGAAAATGCTCACAGCAGTTGTGGAGAAAGAATTATGCCAATGTTTCAAGCCTGGATGATTCTTCATCATCCTGACTCAAAATGTTGGCTCTGTTCTCTCTCCGCAGATGCTGTCGGACCTGCTGAGATTTTCTAGCATTTTGGCCGGAATTCTCCCTCCATTAACGCCCCGCTGCTGGTGCAGGCGAGGACAGGGAATTTGGCACTTGGCCAAATCTCCATTCACTGCAGCGGGACTGGAGAATCTCGTGAAAGGGCAGAAAATTCCGGCCTTTCCGTTTTGTTTCAGATTCCAGCATCTGCAGTATTTTGCTTTTATCTTAGATCAGTATTTAAATCTGCCTCTATCTCTATCCCTGTCTGACATTGCATTACATCATAAGTTGTATTTACCCATTCAGCCACATCTCAAATGCTGTGTGTGTCTATTTCCCTCCTTATTTAAGGAAGAATTAAATGTACAGAGGAGATTCACTAGATTGATACCCAGAATGAGTGGGTTGTCTAATGAAGATTGATTTGATTTGATTTGTTATTGTCACATGTATTAATATACAGTGAAAAGTATTGTTTCTTGCGTGCTATACAGACAAAGCATACCGTTCATAGAGAAGGAAATGAGAGAGTGCAGAATGTAGTGTGACAGTCATAGCTAGGGTGTAGAGAAAGATCAACTTAATGTGACGTAGGTCCATTCAAAAGTCTGATGACAGCAGGGAAGAAGCTGTTCTTGGGTCGGTTGGTACGTGACCTCAGACTTTTGTATCTTTTTCCAGATGGAAGAGTGTGGAAGAGAGTATGCCGAGGTGTATGGGGTCCTTACTTATGCTGGCTGCTTTTCCAAGGCAGCGGAAGTGTAGACAGAGTCAATGGATGGGAGGCTGGTTTGCATGATGGACTGGGCTTCATTCACGACCCTTTGTAGTTTCTTGCGGTCTTGGGCAGAGCAGGAGCCATACCAAGCTGTGAAAGGAATATGAAACCCGAAACACAAACAAATTAGCCTTAATCATATTGAAGGGCAGAGCAGGTTAAATGGACAAAATGGCCCTCTCTGCTTCTATTTTGTATGTTTCTTTGTTTGTGTATCAAGAATTTGATTAAAAATATTGAGTCATCCTTTTTGAACATATTTCCATTTGGGAAATGCAAAAAAATTGTAATTTGGATTACTGAAGCTCTGGAGATGCCAGACTATTGGATGTTTTTTATTTGGTTAGTAGAAATTGCTGACTTATAAAATGTACCCTGCTGACATAAATAATGGTAGTTACATTTAATATTGCAATAATTCTCAGCAGAGTAAAAGAGGATGATAGATGCATCAGAAATCTCTAATATAACAAGGATTGTTTTGCTGCGCGGTTGAACTTGTAGCCTAAATCTTTACCTGAGTCTCAAACCAGTCATCTTTCAGTGCCCACTGCATGAAAGAAATGCCATCAAATCGACCAATCTGATTCCAACTCTCATTCCCTCACCTCTACCCCATTTCACCCTTATCCCAACCCAGCAAAAACTTAGCACGTCTACCTAGTTTTAGCTTGGCAGCAACCACTTCAACTTAGTCACAACGCATTTAGCTAAGAAAAGTAACTTAAAAGTGATGACTCCAGCCTAACTCAATACAAACTTTGCAAAGATAAAAGCAAATTACTTTGGATGCTGGAATCTGAAACAAAAACAGAAGGGTCATCCAGACTTGAAACATTGGGGGAAATTTTCCCGACCCTCCCGCCACGGGAATGGTAGCGGGCAGAACACAGACCATGCAAAGGTCTGTTGACCTTGGGTGGGATTTTCCAGTTTTGGGGTGAGTGCAGCTGGAAAATCCCGCCCGTTAGCTCTGTTTTCTCTCTACAGGTGCTGTCAGGCCTGCTGAGATTTTCCAGCATTTTCTGTTTTTGAACTCTTCGGGTTATTGCTTTACAAAAAAAAATAAAGAGAAGCAAGACAATTGGATGTAAATATAATTGTTTTAGACATTCCAATTGCTGGAATACATAATCACACCTTCCCATTTTTCTCTTTAGCATTAGGTTTGGTTGTCAAGCAATATTGAGGCAATATGAATAAATACTAAAGGAATCGGCCCCGCAGGTGGAGGAGGTGGTTAAGAAGGCGTATGGTATGCTGGCCTTTATCGATCGAGGGATTGAGTTCAGGAATCCAGGGATAATGATGCAGCTATGTAAGACCCTCGTCAGACCCCACTTGGAGTACTGTGCTCAGTTCTGGTCGCCTCATTACAGGAAGGATGTGGAAAAGATTGAAAGGGTGCAGAGGAGATTTACAAGGATGTTGCCTGGATTGAGTGGCATGCCTTATGAGGATAGGCTGAGGGAGCTCGGTCTTTTCTCCTTGGAGAGAGGTAGGATGAGAGGAGACCTAATAGAGGTATATAAGATGTTGAGAGGCATAGATCGGGTGGACTCTCAGAGGCTTTTTCCCAGGGTGGAAATGTCTGCTACGAGGGGACGCAGGTTTAAGGTACTGGGGGGTAGGTACAGGGGAAATGTTAGGGGGAAGTTTTTCACACAGAGGGTGGTGGGCGAGTGGAATCGGCTGCCGTCAGTGGTGGTGGAAGCAAACTCAATAGGGTCTTTGAAGAAACTCCTGGATGAGTACATGGGACTTAATAGGATGGAGGGTTATAGGTAAGCCTAAAAGGTAGGGATATGTTCGGCACAACTTGTGGGGCCGAAGGGCATGTTTTGTGCTGTAGTTTTCTATGTTTCTATGTGATAAAATACTAAAGAAAGCCCACCAACGCCTCTACTTTCTCAGAAGACTATTGAAATTTGGCATGTCAGCTATAACTCTCACCAACTTTTACAGATACATTCTTTCTGGTTGTATCACAGCTTGATATGGTTCCTGCACTGCCGAAGACCACAAGAAACTACAAAAGGTCGTGAATGTAGCCCAATCCAAACCAGCCTCCCATCCATTGACTATGTCTACACTTCCATCCACTTCGGCAAAGCAGCCAACATAATTAAGGACCCAACGAACCCCGGACATTCTCTCTTCCACCTTCTTCCAACGGGAAAAAGATACAAAAGTCTGAGGTCACGAACCAACCGACTGAAGAACAGCTTCTTCCCTGCTGCCATCAAACTTTTGAATGGACCTACCTTGCATTAAGTTGATCTTTCTCTACACCCTAGCTATGACTGTAACACAACATTCTGCACTCTCTCCTTTCCTTCTCTATGAACGGTATGCTTTGTCTGTATAGCACGCAATAAACAATACTTTTCACTGTATACTAATACATGACAATAATAAATCAAATCAAATCAAATTAAAAAAGGCGTTTGCACCTTTGAAGATTTTGCAACTTTTACTTCTCATCATGCTGAAATATTTGAATCATTCAGGGAATAAATTGTTGTCTTGCCTATTATTACTACAGGTAGTCCCCGGGTTACGAACACCCAACTTACGAACGCCCGTACTTATGTACCGACCTCCGTAAAGCCTATTATTTTTAAAAAGCGAGTTACATACAATGGTTTGTACTAACGAACGGGCGGACTACACTGCGCGACGCTCAAAACACTGCGCGTTTTCAGCGGTTCGTCGGCCCAAGGGAGAACAACGCCATGCCATCGTCGCCATTTTAAGTCGGATCGCGTAAACATTGTTGTGTGCGTTGTGTTCCGACTTACATACAAATTCGACTTACAGACAGACTTAAAAACGGAATTCGTTCGTAACCCGGGGACTGCCTGTAATGAGATTTCAGCTCAGGGCATTACCGCTCCCAGCTCTTTAACCTCCTGAAATATTCATTCCTCTGACTCTGCCCTCTATTGGCCTCATTTGGCAGCGATGCCTCCAGTTAGGTCCCCCACTTTCTATTTCCGCCCTAAATTAAAACATTCTGAAATACAAGTCAATGTTGCTTCAATTTCATGAACAACATAACTCTGCATTCAAGGGAAATCTTTAATATGAATTTCCCAATGAGTATGAGGACCTGAGTAGCACTTACAGGCAAGAAAGCAAACTTTTAAATTGCACCTTTCAGAACTTGGCTAATCAGCCATCAGATTTATAACCATCTATACAAGCCTCAATGAATAACAACCATTTCACTTGACTTTCATTCTCTAATCAAAGTCTGAACACCACAGTTTATTCAATGAAGTTTGGGTCCTTGGAGAAAACAAGCTGATTACATCAATCAGCCTCCAACCTGACCAGCAATAACTGAACAGGAAGCAACACAGTGCACTGAAACAATGACGTAATCCTGTAGGTTGATGGACTACAAGTCCAAATCTCTATTCTGTTCCACTTTTAATTTTGATTACATCAGCACGTGGAATATTCAGCAGAAACCAGCCATTCCCTCACTAAGTCCAGAGTTGAGAGAATTGGTTTATGAGGAGAGACTGAGTCGACTGGGGCTATACTCATTGGAATTCAGAAGAATGGGGGGAGATCTGATAGAAACATATAAGGTTATGAAGAGAATAGATAAGATAGAAGCAGGGAAGTTGTTTCCACTGGCGGGTGAAACTAGGATTAGGGGGCATAGCCTCAAAATAAGGGGAAGCAGATTTAGGACTGAGTTGAAGAGGAACTTCTTCACATAAAGGGTTGTGAATCTATAGAATTCCCTGCCCAGTGAAGCAGTTGAGGCTATCTCATTGAATGTTTCTAAGGCAAGGATAGATAAATTTTTGAGCAGTAAAGGAATTAAGGGTTATGATGAGCGGGCAGGTAAGTGGAGCTGAGTCCACAAAAAGATCAGCCATGATCTTATTGAATGGCGGAGCAAGCTCGAGGGGCCAGATGGCCTACTCTTGCTTCTAGTTCTTATGTTCTTCTGTTCTTATCTTGTTATGAGAACACTCTCGATATAAAAACAGATATGCTGGAAATACTTAGCAGGCCTGGCAACATCTGTGGAATGGGAGACAGAGTTAGCATGTAAGATTGATCACCATTCACCAGAACCTTTGGATACTTTTCCCACAGATACTACCTGATCTGCTGAGTATTTCCAGCATTTTCTATTGTTACTTCAGATTTCCAGCGTCTAAGCTACTTCTGTTTTGTATTAAAGGCTATCCTTCAGTTATTTCAATTACTTATTTTAATGCCTCCATTTTGGAAATTTCTATGGAGAATGGGAAAATTTGGGGAGAATCTCACCAAGGCTACTTTAGGGCCAAATGCTTTACATTGTGTTTTCTCGGATTTGCTTGTTGATAAATCTGCTCTTTCTTTCACTCAAGAAAACTTCATTTAATTCAATCCTATTTGTTCAGAGCTGAAATAAGTAAATACTCTGATTTGGGAAAGGCATATCCTTGTGAAACAGAAACTTAAACCTTTGATGTTACTGATTGAGGAAATTGATTGAGGAAATTCTCATCTGGTCATAATTAAATTCTATTTGAGGATAGAAGTCCATGTGTGTCTGAAAGACGGAGACAGTTTTAAATTCTTTCTTTACTGTAGTTTAATTGACAATACAAAATTAACTCTAACTACTTTAGTTTTGTGATTGTTTTAAAAATGGAAGCCTGAAGTGAGTTTGGGACAGTCTTAGTTGGATACAAGCACCTTGGGTCATTTTACTATGTTAAAGGTGCTATGTATGTGCAGATCATTGCTGCTACGCAGTGGTTATAGCACAAGACTGCTCCAATTCAGACCAAGTTGATACTTTTGCCCAGAAAGGTCACCAAATGGCTACTGCATGATAGAGGAAATGTCAGACTGGTGTAAATCTGCACTCCATTGTTGTGGCAGAGTCGAGGGAGCTTTCCTTTGCACCACAACTCCTATATCTGGAACATAGGAACAGGAGTAGGTCATTCAGTCCCTTAAGTCTGCATTCAATAAAATCATGGCTGATCTGTGGCCTAACTCCATGTACCTGCCTGAAGACCATATCCCCTGCTTAAAAAAATGTGTCTATCTCACACTTAAACCAAACACTTGAATCTGCATCCATCGTCGTTTGAGGAACAGAGTTGCAAACGTCCCCCACTCTCTGCGTATGGAAGTCCTTTTTAACATCTCTCCTGAACAGCTTGGCCCTAATTTTATGGCTCCTGGTTCTCAAGCCTCCAACTAGTGGAAAAAGTTTATCCTTATCCACCCTGTCCTTCCTTGTAAATATTTTGTAGACTTTAAAGTTAATTTATTAATCACAAGTAGACTTACATCAACATTGCAATAAAGTTATCGTGAAAATCCCCCTAGTCGCCACACTCCAGCATCTGTTCAGGAACACTGAGGGAGAATTTAGCATAGCCAATGCACCTAACCAGCATGTCTTTCGGATGGGGGGAGGAAATTGGAGCACCCTGAAGCACACAAACAAGGTGCACACTCTGCACAGACAGTGACCCAAGCTGGGAATTGAACCCGGGTCCCTGGTGCTGTGAGGCAGCAGTGCTAACCACTGTGCCACCCTGCCACCCCACATCAGAAGATTCTATCAGGTGAAACCTCAACCTTCCAAATTCAAGAGAATAAAGGCCTAATTTGTCTAATCTCTCCTTGTATCTTAACCCCTGAAGCCTGTCCTGTGAGCACTTGACCAAAGGGTCAAAGGTACAATGTTATATGCAAATTCTCTTGCATTACAATTTAGCAGATTCATCCCTGAGTCAATCGGGTGCAGGTCTATTCTATTGCTCGAGTTCATAGCCCTATTTGAAAGGCTGGTGTGTAATCAGAGGTGAGATGTCAAACCAAGGTTCCAGCTGCATGTTCAGGTCGACAATAAATATCTGATGATAGTTTGCAAAAGAGGAGCCTCATCTTCATCTGACCGATGTTTGCTTGTTCATGAACAGAGCCAGTCATATAGTTCATTGTTCTCCAGGTGATTTTGCAGTGCGTTAAGTGGCTACTAAAGTTGTCTCCGCGGTCGCTGCACTTCAAAAATCATTGCACTTTTGAAATCTTTTGTACTTTTGAACTTCCCATTGAGAGATTTAATAGAATCATTGATCATAAAATCCTGAGAGTGCAAAAGGAGGCCATTCAGCGCATTGAGCCTGCACCGATAACAATTCCAACAGGTTTATTTGGAATCACGAGCTTTCGGAGCGCTGCTTCTTCATCAGGTGAGTGACTTATCTGATGAAGGAGCAGCACTCCAAAAGCTCATGATTCCAAATAAACCTGTTGGACTTTAACCTGGTGTTGTGTCCACCCCAATGCAATGCCGAAATCTCCACATCATGATAACAATTCCATCTAGGCCCGTGATCCCATGCATTTACCCCGTTAATCCCCCTACCACTAAGGGGCAATTTATCATGGCCGATCAACCTAACCCGCACATCTTTGGAGTGTGGGAGGAAACTGGAGCACACGGAGAAAACCCACGCAGACATGGGGAGAAAGTGCAAACTCCACACAGACAGTGACCCAAGCTGGGAATTGAACCTGGGTCCCTGGCGCTGTGAGGCAGCAGTGTTAACCACTGTGCCACCCAAATAAAAGCACCCAAAATTCAAAGAGGTTTTGATAAAGTAAAGAGAGTGAAACTGTTTCCACTGGCAGAAAGGGTCTTTGACCAGAAGATACAAGCACAATAATGATGTTAGATCACAGGACTGAGAAGTAAGAAAGATCTGGATGGAGAAGCTCTGACCTCGTCTCGAGATCCAAGTGAGTAAACACTCGTTGTAAATAAAGAGTGATTGTTTTGCGAAACTGCAAACTCAAGCAGCATATCTTTGGAGAACAGACAATCTCAAAACCCTCCAATAGATCCCTTTCACAGAACAAAACAACCTTCAACACCACAAACTCTGAAGGCGGATCCCAGGTGTGGGCAGCATGTGGAGGTGAGTTAACAAAGAAGGAAGGAATGAAACATTCAGAGAAGGATGTTTCCTACTGATTTCCTGAATGGGCCTTAGTGACCTCAGGTGATTTGGTGGACATGAGCATCGCCACAGAGCGAGCATTATGGAGAGAAATGCTTTGATTTAAATAACCCCACTGATGGCTTCGGGATGATCCAAAGCACATTACAGCCAGGGAAGTAATGCAGAGAGAGTGTCAGTCAATGTACAGGAAGCAAGTTTCCACAAACAGCACTGAGATAATGTCCAGATTGTCGGTTTTGATGTATATTAATTGAGGAATAAATACTGGGCAGAAGAGTTTGTCTTCAAAACAGTGCCGTGGGATCATTTACACCCACCTGGGAGGGCAGAGAGGGAATCAATTTAACATCTCATCTGTGGCAGTGCCGCACTCTCCCAGATTCACCGAGAGCTGAGATTATAAGAACATAAGAACATAAGAAATAGGAGCAGGAGTAGGCCATCTAGCCCCTCGAGCCTGCCCCGCCATTCAATAAGATCATGGCTGATCTGACGTGGATCAGTACCACTTACCCGCCTGATCCCCATAACCCTTAATTCCCTTACCGATCAGGAATCCATCCATCCGCGCCTTAAACATATTCAGCGAGGTAGCCTCCACCACCTCAGTGGGCAGAGAATTCCAGAGATTCACCACCCTCTGGGAGAAGAAGTTCCTCCTCAACTCTGTCTTAAACCGACCCCCCTTTATTTTGAGGCTGTGTCCTCTAGTTTTAACTTCCTTACTAAGTGGAAAGAATCTCTCCGCCTCCACTCTATCCAGCCCCCGCATTATCTTATAAGTCTCCATAAGATCCCCCCTCATCCTTCTAAACTCCAACGAGTACAAACCCAATCTCCTCAGCCTCTCCTCATAATCCAAACCCCTCATCTCTGGTATCAACCTGGTGAACCTTCTCTGCACTCCCTCCAATGCCAATATATCCTTCCTCATATAAGGGGACCAATACTGCACACAGTATTCCAGCTGCGGCCTCACCAATGCCCTGTACAGGTGCATCAAGACATCCCTGCTTTTATATTCTATCCCCCTCGCAATATAGGCCAACATCCCATTTGCCTTCTTGATCACCTGTTGTACCTGCAGACTGGGCTTTTGCGTCTCATGCACAAGGACCCCCAGGTCCCTTTGCACGGTAGCATGTTTTAATTTGTTTCCATTGAGATAGTAATCCCATTTGTTATTATTTCCTCCAAAGTGTATAACCTCGCATTTCTCAACGTTATACTCCATTTGCCATATCCTCGCCCACTCACTCAGCCTGTCCAAATCTCTCTGCAGATCTTCTCCGTCCTCCACACGATTCACTTTTCCACTTATCTTTGTGTCGTCTGCAAACTTCGTTACCCTACACTCCGTCCCCTCCTCCAGATCATCTATATAAATGGTAAACAGTTGCGGCCCGAGTACCGATCCCTGCGGCACGCCACTAGTTACCTTCCTCCAACCGGAAAAACACCCATTTATTCCGACTCTTTGCTTCCTGTCGGATAGCCAGTCCCCAATCCACTTTAACACACTACCCCCAACTCCATGTGCCCTAATCTTCTTCAGATATATGCTGATATTTCTTTCTTTTTGTGCAAAATCTTAATAAAACACAGCCAGTGTGGATATAAAAGGAGAAGGTCTTGCTTCACAAGCCCCTCAGCATCTTTGAGGATACCACAGGCAAAATAAGGTGACGAACTCCCTACAATATGGGGGTCGATGGGTCTTCGGACACATCTTCCTGCATCAGGGCACTTATAAGAATATCAATGCAGAGCTTGATATAGAAAGGTACATAACTGCACAATATAACTGCGGCATTCGCCTCCGGGTCAGATAGACTCATCATCACTGACAGTTTATGAATCCCATCACAGATACATAATGAATAAATTATGGTGGCACAATGGTTAGCACTGCTGCCTCACAGCGCCAGGGACACGGATTCAATTCCAGCCTTGGGTCACTGTCTGTGCAGAGCCTACACGTTCTCCCCGTGTCTGCGTGGGTTTCCTCCGAGTGCTTCGGTTTCCTCCCACAGTCCAAAGATGTGTGGGTTAGGTGGATTGGCCATAGTAAATTAACCCTTAGTCAGGGGGACCAGCTAGGGTAAATACATGGGGTTATGGGGATAGGACCAGGGTGGGATTATGGTCAGTGCAGTCAAGATGGGCTGAATGGCCTCCTTCTGTGCTGTAGGATTCTATGAAATTCACAAAGCAACACACGCCTTCCCTTCTGATTTCCCAGCTTCCCCATTTTTATCCGAGTTTTTCCTTCACCCCATTGAAAAGGTTTTCCCAGAGAAAGGCGATCAATTCCTTCCTGCGGCCCGGGGAAAAACCGAGCAAAATACCTCAAGGTGGCACGGTGGCACAGAGGTTAGCACTGCTGCCTCACAGCGCCTGGGACCCAGGTTCGATTCCCGGCTTGGGTCACTGTCTGTGTGGAGTTTGCACGTTCTCCCCATGTCTGCGTGGGTTTCCTCCGGGTGCTCCGGTTTCCTCCCACAGTCCAAAGATGTGCTGGTTAGGTGAATTGGGCATACTAAATTCTCCCTCAGTGTACCCGAACAGGCGCCGGAGTGTGGCGACTGGGAGATTTTCACAGTAACTTCATTGCGGTGTTAATGTAAGCCGATGTGTGACAATAATAAATAAACTTTCAAACTTTCAATTCTCCTCTATTTGAAAGCAAGCAAAGCGCAGCCACTTTAATGCTCCCTCTCTGTTTAAATTCCTGATACTCCGAATAAACTTTGCTTTCTCAAGGGGAAAATCTTCGAGAGTGGAAGGTTAAGTCGACTGGCCTATCAAATTCCCAAACCATCTGTTTGTGCAGCAGCAGCAACATTTTCTGTTGAAACTGCCCTCACTCCACTGTATCCTCCGGTGCCTAGGTTGTCCAATTAATTTTGATTTCCAGCTGCCTGCTGATCAGCTAATAGTTCTACATGATAAGTCAGCTGGTTTTCACATTCTGGGGTCACGCAAGGTTAAAGCAAATATCATAGATGCATCCAAGGGGGAGCTAGCTAAACACATGAGGGGGGCAAAGCAATGGAAGGATTTGTTAACTGGGTGAGATGAAGTAGGTGCAGGATAGAGTAGGAGATGTGGATCCTAAACACCAGCACAAACCAGTCGAGCCAAGTAGCCTGTTCCTGTGCGATAGATTTTATGTAATTCTATGCTGAGGTTAATTCATATTAGGTATGCTATTCCATTAAAGAGGAATGACTGCCAAGTCCATCAAATGACTTCCGCACACATCTCAAAATTCAGCCCCTCCAACTTGTTCCACCATTCCATTTTTTCTTTGTTCTTTCATGGGATGTGGGCGTCGCTGGCAAGGCCAGGGGCATTTGTTGCTCATTCCTACTGGCTTGCTAGGCCATTTCAGAGAGCAGTTAAGAGTCAATCACATTGCTGTGGATCTGGAGTCAAATGTGGCATGGCGCGGCACAGTGGTTAGCACTGCTGCCTCACAGCACCAGGGGGCCAAGTTCGATTCCAGCCTTGGGTAACTGTGTGGAGTCTGCACCTTCTCCCTGTGTCTGCGTGGGTTTCCTCTGGGTGCTCTAGTTTCCTCCCACAGTCCAAAGATGTGCTGCTTATGTGGATTGGCCATGCTAAATAGCCTCTTAGTTGTCCAAAGATGTGTAGGTTAGGAGGATCAGTGGCATAAATTCACAGGGTTACGATGATAGGGTGGGCCTGGATAAGATGCTTTTTTGATTTGATTTATTATTGTCACATGTATTAGCATACAGTGAAAAGTATTGTTTCTTGCGCAATATACAGACAAAACATATCATTCATAGAGTACATGGGGAGAAGGAAAGGAGAGGGTGCAGAATATAGTGTTACAGTCATAGCTAGGGTGTAGGGAAAGATCAACTCAATATATGGTAGGTCCATTCAAAAGTCTGATGGCAGCAGGAAAGAAGCTGTTGTTAAGTCAGTTGATACGCGATCTCAGACTTGTGTATCTTTTTCCCGATGGTAGAAGGTAGGAGAGAATTTTTTGGAGAGTTGGAGCAGACTCGATGGGCCAACTGGCCTCCTACTGCATGCAGGGATTCTATGATTCTATGTAGACCAGACCAGGTAATGATGGCCAATTTCCTTCTCTAAAGGACATTAGTAAACCAGATGGGTTTTTAGAACAACCGATGATGGCCGCCATTACTGAAAATTGATTTGAATTTCAGAATTATTTATGGAATTTAAATTCCACCAGTAGCTATCTTGATGGGAATCGAACCAATTGTCCCCAAAGAATGAGCCTGCGCCTCCGGATTACTAGTCCAATGACATTACCGCTATGCCACTGTTCCCCGCCATGATCAGTTCAATCCTGTTTGAACAGTCACATATTTCCACCTGCTCACCTTGGTTTTGTAACTCCTCAAATCTTTGTCTAATAAAAGCTTTTCAATTTCTGCTTTTGAAATTTTCAACTGACCCTCTGCTCACCAGCTTGCTGAGGAAATATAGAACATAGTTCCTCTACCTCAACACCATTTTCCAGCACTCTGCACCTCCTCACTGACACCTTTAGAGTCTAAAAATCCTTCTGAAATATATTCACTGATTTGGCCTCCACATTCTCCTGTGGTAGAGAATTCCACAGGTTCATCGCCCTCTACTTGAAGAAATTTCTCCTCACCTCATTCCTAAAGTATAGAATCATAGAATCCTTACAGTGCAAAAGGACACCATTTGGCCCATTGAGTCTGCACCAACTCTCTGACAGAGCATCTTACCCGGGGAGGGAGGGGGGGATTCCTCCCCTATCCTCTAACCCTACGCATTTACCCAACTAAGGACAATTTACCATGGCCAATTGCACTAACCTGCACATCTTTGGACTGTGGGAGGAAGCTGGAACACCTGGAGGAAACCCACGCAGACACAGGGAGAATATGCAAACTCCACACAGAGGGCGGCACGGTAGCACAGTGGTTAGCACTGCTGCTTCACAGCTCCAGGGACCTGGGTTCGATTCCCGGCTTGGGTCACTGTCTGTGTGAAGTTTGCACATTCTCCTCGTGTCTGCGTGGGTTTCCTCCGGGTGCTCCGGTTTCCTCCCACAGTCCAAAGATGTGCGGGTTAGGTTGATTGGCTATGCTAAAATTGCCCCTTAGTGTCTTGAGATGCGTAGGTTAGAGGGATTAGCGGGTAAATATGTAGGGATATGGGGGTAGGGCCTGGGTGGGATTGTGGTCGGTGTAGACTCGATGGGCCGAATGGCCTCTTTCTACACTGTAGGGTTTCTATGATTCTATGATTCAGACAGTAACCCAAGGCTGGAATCGAACCCGGGTCCCTGCTAACCACTGTGCCACCCGGGGTAAATGGTCTTACCTGTATCCTGAGATTGTGAACCCTTGTTCTAGACCTCCCAGCCGGAGGAAACAAGATCCCTTCATTCAGTCTCTCCAGCTCTGTCAGAATTTTATATGTTCTAGTGAGATCCCTCTCATTTTTCTAAATTCCTGTGAATACAGGCCCAGTCGGCCCAATCTTGTTAGGTTGATTGTCCTTGCTAAATTGCCCCTTAGTGTCAGGGAGTTAGTAGGGTGAATAAGTAGGGTTATGTGGATAGGGTCTGGGTGGGATTGTGGTCGGGGCAGACTCGATGGGCCGAATGGCCTCCTTCTGCACTGTAAGGATTCTATGAATCTCTCCTCATACAACAATCCAACCATCCCAGGAATCAGTCTGGTGAACCTTCATTGCACTCCCTCTGTGGCAAGTATATAGAGAATCATAGAATCCCAACAGTACAGAAGGAGGCCATTCGGCCCATTGAGTCTGTACCGACCGCAATCCTTAGGTGTCCTTAGATAAGGAGACCAAAACTGCACACAGAATTCCAGACGTGGTCTCATGTCATGTCTCAAATTACTCACACTTTGTTTTGTTCTCAACCTAGATTATAAATCTTACATTGAAATAATTCAAATTTGAATATTCTTGTCCTTTTACAAAAAATTTGTTGTATAGTTACTCGAAACAACTACTGTTCCCATCTCCATTGCTTTAACATATAGCAACACTGACAGAATGTTCAGATTTACTCTGTTGAATGCATGGAACTGCAGAGTACTAGTGGACAGACACACATTCAGGGACTTGGAAACATCTTTGCTCGCGATTCAACCTCATAACCTATGATTTATTTAAGGTGGTCAACTGCGTGTTCTAATTGAAGCTGACATTGTATCACCCCTGTACAACAGACACGCCAGTGATGAGAGATCAGACCTGATTGCTTATCTCCTGTAGCCTCAGGGCAAAGTATTTCAAGTAAATCACAGATGCATTTGCAGTACAGTGTTGTGCAATCACTGTTACATGAGCTGCAGAAACTTTGAAACTAGCTTTAGTTCACGCAGGGAAGTGTTCCCCCACTGGGAACAACTAAGTTTCAACAGTAAGTCAGCCAATCTCAGCTGAGGCAGGATTTGCTACAAGTGGTTCTCAAAGCCGTTAGATTCGAGATGCAAGAGGTGCCTGGGTTCCAATTCCCGACAGCAATTTTGACATGAAAGCAGAAAGTGCCATAAAAACTCAGCAGGTCAGGCAGCATCTGTGGAGAGGGAAAAGAAAGTGAACATTTCAAGTATGTATGACTGTTCTTCAGATTGCTGGGTCAGCTTCCAAGTGCCTACTTTCTCCACCCACACCACCCTCTCTCCCACCACCCTCCTCCCCGTCATCCTCCTCACCTTGCCACCTTCCTCCTCCATCACCACCCTCTCTCCCACCACCCTCCTCCTCCGTCACCCTCTTCCCCGCCACCCTCCTCCCCCACCACATGCCTCTCCCCCACCACCCTCCTCCCCATCACCACCCTCTCTCCCGCCACTCTCCTCCTCCGTCACCCTCCTCCCCGCCACCATCCTCCCCCACCAGCCTCCTCCCCATCACCACCCTCCTCCCCTGCCACCTTCCTCCCCCATCACCACCCTCTCTCCATGTCACTCACTTCCCTGTCACCCTGCTCTCTCCACGCCACCCTTCCCCAATGACACATGAAGACTGAAAAGCTTAAGAGATGTCGGGAGTTGGATTCCAGGAAAGAGACTATTAGAGTAGAAAGCAGTATAAGGAACCTTGATAATCTTGTTGAGTCAGAATGAGACAGTTTCATCTGTCTGATCTATCTTCGAGAATCTGTTTTCTGTGTCTCATTGGCTGCTCATCATTAACCGGTACATTGAGCAGGAGTTGAATCAACTTGTTTAATCTTTTACACACTGCACAGCACTCATCGCTGACAGACAGAGAAAATATTCACAGCACAGGAATGAAATAGAAAGTATTTATAGAACATAGAACAGTACAGCACAGAACAGGCCCTTCGGCCCACGATGTTGTGCCGTGCTTTATCTGAAACCAAGATCAACCTATCCCACTCCCTATCATCCTGGTGTGCTCCATGTGCCTATCCAATAACCACTTAAATGTTCCTAAAGTGTCTGACTCCACTATCACTGCAGGCAGTCCATTCCACACCCCAACCACTCTCTGCGTAAAGAACCTACCTCTGATATCCTTCCTATATCTCCCACCATGAACCCTATAGTTATGCCCCCTTGTAATAGCTCCATCCACCCGAGGAAATAGTCTTTGAACGTTCACTCTATCTATCCCCTTCATCATTTTATAAACCTCTATTAAGTCTCCCCTCAGCCTCCTCCGCTCCAGAGAGAACAGCCCTTGCTCCCTCAACCTTTCCTCATAAGACCTGCCCTCCAAACCAGGCAGCATCCTGGTAAATCTCCTCTGCACTCTTTCCAGCGCTTCCACATCCTTCTTATAGTAAGGTGACCAGAACTGCACACAATATTCCAAATGTGGTCTCACCAAGGTCCTGTACAGTTGCAGCATAACCCCTCGGCTCTTAAACTCCAACCCCCTGTTAATAAAAGCTAACACACTATAGGCCTTCTTCACAGCTCTATCCACTTGAGTGGCAAATTTAATTCTTCAATCACTAAAACCTGTGCTGGCCAATCAACTTCCGGTAATCAAATTGCTTAGTATTTTCATGTAATTTTGCAGCAACAAGACTTTCAGTAATTAATGCAAAATTAGCGTCCAATTGCCTATGTCCTAATCCGTGTAAATCTTTCCCTAAATATCTCTGCTTCTCTACCTCTCTCCCATGCCTCTTTAAACCTACCTCTTTGATCGAGCTTTTGGTCACCAGTCCTGATTTCTCTTTCTGTGGCTCAGTGACAAAAGCAGAAATCCTTTTATTAGTGTCGCTCTTGATTTGATTTGATTTGATTTATTATTGTCACATGTATCAGTAAACAGTGAAAAATATTGTTTATTGCGCACTATACAAAGCATACCATTCATCGAGAAGGAAAGGAGAGGGTGCAGAATGTAGTGTTACAGTCATAGCTAGGGCGTAGAGAAAGATCAACTTAAGATGAGGTAGGTCCATTCAAACATCTGATGGCAGCAGGGAAGAAGCTGTTTTTGAGTCGGTTAGTACGTGACCTCAGACTTTTGTATCTTTTTCCGACGGAAGAAGGTGGAAGAGAGAATGACCGGGGTGCATGGGGTCCTTAATTATGCTGGCTGTATCTCCGAGGCAGCGGGAAGTGCAGACAGAGTCAATGGATGGGAGGCTGGTTTGCATGATGGACTGGGCTTCATTTGCGACCTTTTGTAGTTTCGGTCTTGGGCAGAGCAGGAGCCCCAGACCAAGCTGTGATACAACCAGAAAGAATGCTTTCTATGGTGCACCTGTAAAAGTTGTTCAGTTGTAAAAGTTTTAAAATCTTGTTCAGCACCTTGGGACGTTTTACAATGTTGAATGTGCTACGTTAATGTAAGTTGCTCTGATGATAAATTTTTGATCGACAAAGGAGTTGAAGGCTATGGGGGGGTGGGGGGGGGAGGGGGGGGGCGGCGGGGAGGTGCAGAATGTAAGTGAAGCTGAGGCCATAATTAGATCAGCCATGTTCTTATTGAATGGAGGAGTAGGCTCAAGGGGCTGAATGGCCTATTCCTGCACCTTCTTGTGTTTTTAGTCAGTTTAGGGTGAAACTGAGGGAGACTGGAAGTCAGCGAGTGCCTGTGGAACTGTCGAAGTCCCAACCTGCAGGAAATGAAAGAGAAATGGGGGGAAAATCAGAGGAAATTTAAACTGCTCTCCAGAGGCATTGACTAACAAGTACCTGAATGCTTAGTAATGCTCAGTGAAGCCTGTATTGACCCTGTCATGTTAGCTCTAGAAATACTAGGGACTGTTGGAAAGCTGCATCAATCTTTTATTACAGAGCTGAACATGACCGTGAATGCACTGAAACCAACTGGGATTCTTCACATGTAAATGTGACCTGTGAGTGCTCCTTGGTCGTCAAGAGCCTCTGTGCTCCCTGTGACGTAATGTTCGTCACGTGTCACCCTGGGTAAAGAGTTTTAGTGCAGCCTGAGCTCTGTGATCACAAAAACACACAGTGCGCTTGTGCGCTCCCCATGCCTCGAACATTGCCGATCATAACCGTGTTTTGTAGATAGGAACATTACGCCATCCAAACCACAGTGTAGCATTCCACTGCTAAGGCAGAGCCTGACCCCAGCCTCTTTTCATAAGGCCCCCATGGTCTAAACTGCTGGAATTGGACATATCCTGGCGGATAGGAAAAACTAGGGCAAACTTGTCTGCAGATTGGCAAACTGCTTGTAATTCCCCAGGACCTTCCTGATTTCAGAAGTAACTGGCAGGAAATTAATATTTTTTCCTTAAACTGCACAGATTTTTTTTCATTTTGTGACAGATGCACAAACGGTGTCCTCTGTGGCTCAGTAGTCTGTGTCTGAGTGGGTAATGTCTCATCTCAGAGTCACGGGCAGCATGGTAGCACAGTGGTTAGCACTGCTGCTTCATAGTGACAGGGACCAGGGTTGAATTCCCAGCTTGGGCCACTTGGTGTGTGGAGTCTGCACGTTCTCCCCATGTCTGCATGGGTTTCCTCCGGGTGCTCCGGTTTCCTCCCACACTCCAAAAGACATGCTGGTTAGGTGCATTGGCCGTGCTAAATTCTCCCTCAGTGTATCCAAACAGGCGCCGGAATGTGGCGACTAGGGGATTTTCACAGTAACTTCATTGCAGTGTTAATATAAGCCTACTTGTGATACTAATAAATAAACTTAAACTTAGAATACTTGGAATACTGTGTCGGTTCTGGTCACCCTATTATAGAAAGGATATTATTAAACGAGAAAGAGTGCAGAAAAGATTTACTGGGATGCTGCCAGGGCTTGATGGTTTGAGTTATAAGGAGAGGCTGGATAGACTGGGACTTTTTTCCCTGGAGCATAGGAGGCTGAGGGGTGATCTTGTAGAGGTCTATAAAATAATAAGGGGTATAGATCAGCTAGTCAATATCTTTTCCCAAGGTAAGGGAGTCTAAAACTAGAGGGCATAGGTTTAAGGTGAGAGGGGAGAGATACAAAAGGGTCCAGAGGGGCAATTTTTTCATACAGAGCATGGTGAGTGTCTGGAACAAGCTGCCAGAGGTAGTAGTAGAGGCGGGTCTTTTAAAAGGCATTTAGACAGTTACATGGGTAAGATGGGTATAGAGGGATATGGGCCAAATGTGGGCAATTGGGACTAGTTTAGTGGTTAAAAAAAAGGGCAGCATGGACAAGTTGGGCCGAAGGGCCTGTTTCCATGCTGTAAACCTCTGTGACTCTAGAAATTCTGCGCTCAGGTCCCACTCCAGAGACTTGAGCACATAGTTGAGGCTGACTCTCACGATGCAGTACTGAGGGAGTGCTGCACCATCGAAGATGCCGTCTTTCAATGAACTGTTAAATAGAGGCCCTCTCAGGTAGACATGAAAGATTCCATGTGGCATTATTTTGAAGATAAGGGGTGTCCTTCCTGATGTATTGACCAATACTTATCTCATAACCAATATCACTAAACAATATTAGCCGGTTATTATAACATTGTGCTTTGTGTGAGCAAATTGGCTTCCATGTTTTCTACAATACAACAGTGACTACTCTTCAGAAGGTGTTTCAGTGGATGTAAAACACTTTGGGACATCCTGGAGTCATGCTTGGCGTTATATGAATACAAGTTTCTTTTCCTTCAAAGCTTTCATAGATAAATGTCACTATATTTATCTCGGAATATGGAAATGGAATAGGGCATAGCCATCAACCTGAATGGTCCAATGGATAGCAGGATTAAATTCTGTCTCTGAGAAGCTGCTGTCTAACTTACTATTCAGGATCACCAGCGACAATGGGGACTTTGCCAAGGTGCTTATAGGGATATCCGAGGATCTGCAACATCATATCAAAGAGACAGTGGCTTCAGGAAAGATGGACAGTTAAGAGGTTGGATGTATCCCAGGAAGTTTCATTGTGAGCATATTGTTACAAGATGCCTGTGGTGAACCATCGTTGGTTCCCACTGTGGGATTGTTCTAATGTTGTTGTTGGGCTAGGGTGGGATTGATACACCTGTGGTTGTTACTGTTGTGGCACATCCCAGTCGGGCTCCGCCTCCTGGGAGAGGTATAAGACCCCCTGCTCGGGCGGGACCTCGTCAGTCTGGGATAGTGTGTTTACGTTCTATTAGTTCCATTGTTAGACAATAAAAGCCTTCTGTTACCGAAGCTTCGTGCCTCGTGTTCAATTGATGCGCATCAATGCCATTCTCATTAGAACATGGAAATTGTCTTTGGGAATAGGTGATAAACCTATGGTTGCCTCCATTGGTTCGCTAGCATGTCCATCCTCACAGCCACCCACTTTCACGCACTCACTGGAAAGGAAACAGATTTCATTCATCTGGTGGAACGTTCTCGACTGCCAGGCAAGCAGGCAGCTCCGGAGATTTCATCACTATTTCATGAAATTTTTCCAGGAAAACGGAGCAAAAAACTCAATTTTTTCCTTCACCTTCTGACATTTTTATTCTCCAGGTTGTCCCTGCAGCCTGGAACATTAATTCCCAATTCCTCGGAGATTCCAGTCAATCCTGGTGGGTCAACAACTTCGGGGAGAGGTGTGAATCAAAGGGGAAGGCTGTCAGTGCAAGGCTGAGGAGAGGAAGGGGGTAAATCGAACGACAGCTTAAACGCTTCTTAAAAAAAGATGGTACAAACCTATTTCTCTGCAGCCACACGTTTCACCCATTTGATTCCAAAATCCAGCAAGGGGAGAGAGGGAAGGGCCCTGATAGACAGGTGTTGGAAATTTCCTGAGGGAAGTCTCCTGATCCACCACCATGGGTTCACTGACAGATCTGGAGAAACCCCATCCAAATGGCTGAGATTTCTGCTGATTCCCTGCCAGAGACAGAAAGGAAAATCGTGAGCAAATAGCCTGCACCGATATTTAATTTATATAACGCAAGGCCCACACATCACTTTCCTATTTCACTCCCAAATAGTTTCCTCATCGCCTTGTAGAGTGTTGCAGGGAGGCCAAGATCTTGCAATCTAAGAATATCTGGTATCAGACAAACAAGTGATTCACAATAAGTGGGAAGGATGATGAGACAGACAGCAACGATTGCTATCATTTCGTGCTTCTGTCACCTCTCCCTAGATATATACTTTTAATGGGCCTTTCAGCAATGTCCAGTCTCAACACACAATGCTGTCAACAAGGCTCGATACAACGATCCTGACCCCTGGTGGTTAAGCAATGCAAGTTCCTCTCAAAACCTACTTCTTACCAGTTTTCAACCTTATAGCCCACAGCTAGGCTCTCGGGATGTCCTCAAAGTATCCCTGGCGGAGTCAAACGTTCCCGTTAATTCAAGGGAGTCTTCAGCCTGTGACCTACCAAAATGGAGCAGGTTCATTCAGAAGGTACCGAACACATCAAGAGACTTCGTCAGGAACACGCAGAAGCAAAGTCAAAGCAACAGAGGAAGCACAGAAACCTCCAAACAACCTGTCCACCTGAACCTTCAAGCACCACCTGCCCTGCATGTGGCAAAGTCTTCAAATCGCGCATTGGGCGCATCAGCCATTTCAGAACCCATCGAACCAGAATGGAAACAAGACATTCGAGATCCCAGGGGACAGACTAAGAGGAGACAGTTATGCCTGGCCAAATATTTTATCCTCACAGTCTGACGGTTACTTCTGGGTACATCTAACTGACAAATTAAATCTCATGTGTTTTGAACTTCTGCTTATAGTCTGTTACATACTGAGAGAAAATGTTTCATCATGTACTGAAGATGTCAACCCAAGATTATTATTTATTTATTAGTGTCACAAGTACATTGACACTGCAATGAAGTTACTGGGATAATCCTATAGTCGCCACACTCTGGCGCCTGTTCGGTTACACTGAGGGAGAATTTAGCCAATGCACCTAACCCACACATCTTTCAGATTGTGGGAGGAAACCAAAGCACCCGAAGGAAACCCACGCAGACACGGGGAGAACGTGCAGACTCCGCACAGACAGTGACCCAAGCTGGACATCGAACCCGGGTCCCTGGTGCTGTGAGGCAACACTGCTAACCATTGTGCCACCGTGCTGCCCTTGGGTCAAACTACTGAGTCGTTTAATCGTAAGAGCAAAAGGTTAGGGCATTGATTCTGAACCTGTGCTGAGTTAACTAGTTTAAACCAGGCAGATATTGTTGTTGTTATTTCTCTTCCCGCACCTATCGGTGTGCTAAGGCAGACTTTCATCTGTTTCCATAGCTAGTAATTCCCGGAACAGGTCACTAGCCTGTCCCCAGAGGCTTATAGCCTGAGCGCAAGGTACCCAGGTTCAATTCGGGCCATGGGTGACTGTCTGTGTGGAGTTTACACTTTCTCCCCGTGTCTGCGTGGGTTTCCTCCAGGTGCTCCAATTTCCTCCCACAGTCCAAAGATGTGCAGGTTAGGTGGATTGGCCATGCTAAATTGCCCCATGCTGTGTAGGTTAGGAGGATTGGCGGGGTAAATATGTGAGGTTATGGGGATAGGGTCTGGATATAATGCTCTGTTGGAGAGTCAGTGCAGACCCGATGGGCCAAATGGTCTCCTTCTGCACTGTAGGGATTCTGGGCTAATTTCTTCGGCCTCCCAGAGGGCCAGCAGGGAGTAGAGGCCAGTCGCTTGCAGGCAGCATCCCAGAGTGAGACCCGTGTACTAAGAAGTGTAACCAGAAGGCGTGCAGGGCCAGCAGGAAGTGAAAGGCCGAAGGTGCTGTTATCCAACAGGAAGAGTCTACAGGCCTGGACTGCCTCGTGGCCACATCTGAGGTCCAGGGACATCTTACCTTTTTTGCTAGCAGCAAGTTCTCTGGTCTCAATGGGAATTGCTTCTGACATCATCCCACACCGGCAGAAAACCCACAGGCGGGGGTGCGCTGTCGCCAGGACTGGAGAATCCTGCCAGCGTGAACGGCCGAGAATTCCTGCCTCGATGATTGCCTTCTCTAAGAAGAACCCTAATTTCTCCAATCCATCATAAAGCTGAAGTCCTCAGTCGCAGAACCACATACAGCAACAGCCAAGTGTGCCTCGCACATGATAACCAGGTTCCTACCCACTTTGGAGAGGGAGCCTCACTCCCACAAGCCTCTTTTTGGTTTTACTATAGCTACTCACTCCTTCCAATTTTTAACACACGCCCTTGCCCCTCCGGACTATATCCCAGCACCTTCGGCTAGTCTGACCTGATGGGGAAGGGAACAATGGACCACTTGGTCCCGTTCCCAAAGAACATAGTCAATTCTGCCCTGCGAACCCAGTGCACTCAACTCATTCATGAAAATGTTCTGTTAAAAATGTCTTACTTAAAACCTGTACCTACTGTGACACTACGGTGCCTTTAAGAAATATATTTTAATCATGTTTCTCTGCAGTTTTTTTAAGCAGGCCTGGCCTTTCTGATTTGGGCACTGAACTGTCTGTGAACCAGCATCTTTTGCTGTTGCTGAAGCTATGGCGGCACAGTGGCACAGTGATTATCGCTGCTGCCTCACAGCACCAGGGACATGGGTTCGATTCCCAGCTTGGGTCACTGTCTGTGCAGAGTCTGCATGTTCTCCCTGTGCTTGCGTGGGTTTCCTCCGGGTACTCCAGTTTCCTCCCACAGTCCGAAAGATGTGCTGGTTAGGGTGCGTTGGCCATGCTAAATTCTCCCTCAGTGTACCCGGACAGGTGCCGGAGTGTGGCGACTCGGGGATTTTCACAGTAACTTCATTGCGGTGTTAATGTAAGCCTAATTGTGACACTTATAAATAAACTAAAACCTATATAATGGGCCTTTTATTTTTAATCTGGGCTAAATTCAGTGTCTTGGAGTTTTATGACATTTTTGGGAATTGTTGATTTGCGACTGATTGACAGGTGGTACCTTTACATAGTTTTTTTTTCCTCACAGGAGAAATCCCCTTTCAGTTTGGCAGAAGCTGTTTGGACTGCAGGTTGAAAACAGTGTTTGTGTCTCTCTCCCTAGTATTGGAAATTCAATTCTCGGTGGCTGGGTAGCTGGAAGCTAGAGGCATGTGGTGTTCCTGTCGCTCAAAGCATGCTGAAAGTTTCAATTCCATATCCAAAGGACTAATTCACAGCCGGTGTTGCAAAGCTGCAAGATCCAGCATCACGTGAGCATACTTACTTTCTGTGCTGAGCTTAGGGTGTATGTTTGTAGGGATGTTTGTGTTGGAACAGCATTCTTAGCTGTTTGTTATAGTTGCGTTTTTGCAAATGGGTAAAAGTTATTGCTAATTGTCATCTTAAATGTTAACTGTTTTCTTAAATAAACTTTGTTTGGTAAAAGCTCGCTAGTGGGGCACTTAAATCATACCTGGAGTGAAACATCTTCTGGTTACCCATGCCAAATTCAAAGTGCAAAACTAGGCTGACTTCATAAAATACCTTGGAGTTTCTGACCTGGATTATAACACTACTTATGTTATGTCAGCACAGCGAGACAGTGCACTTCACACATCCACTTGCTCAAATGTCACACTTTGTCGCAGATGTAAAAACAATCTCCTGGTCAGTCATTTTCATTTTCAGTTAGTGCCCCAATTACACCAACCAATGCCACGGATGGACCGCCAGTGATGAACAAACATGTTGACGCTTTATTCTTGGAATCGAGACAACACAATTATTTTTTTATTTTGCCATTGCTATGTCTCAGATATCAAACAACGGTGTAGCTCAATTCACACCTCAAAAAGCACTGACAGTCAAAGCAGAGATGAACAATCCAAATACCATTATTAACACAATCGTTAGCAGCAGCAACATCGAGGAAATTAAGCCTGCTCTCCATTAAACAGCTGTTCTTGCCACAAAGATTCCAGGCACTTCACACTTCGACTTGTTCAACACAAACTGTGGTTTTAAACGGAACTTTCATGTGACATGCTGACACACACAAGAGGCTGTGAAGCCTCATGTTCAGTCTAATTTGACAGAACTAATCGCGACCCTTTCTACACAAGGTAGAAGAACAGACACTTGTTTGACAATTCCAGGCACCTGCTTATTTACACGCAAGCCTATGGAACATTGAATTTCTAATATTAAAACCCACTGACCTTTGGATTATGAATTGCTTTCATGTTCTTCAACTGTGATTCACTCCCCAAAGTGCTAAAGAATTGCAGCTCGCTCTAAGAATAGGCATTTGTATAAATGCTGTTTTACAATTTTCTTCAGTGTTGGCTCTATATAATATCCCCATTCATTTTCAAATTGCAGCAGTATAGCTTGCTCTTACATTACATATGTACAGAACAGATACATCTAGATTATTGGATAAATATAAGCTAGATCAGCAATATTGAGTTGACACGGTTACAGGTTCCCAGGCTTCTGGTCACAGCAGGGGGGCTAGTGTAGGAGGGAAAACCTGCGGCTATAAAAAGGACATGTCGCTGTATAAACCATGCATCAAAGGTTTTGCCGTGGCAGAAATCTTACCTTCCCCAAAAGCTCATGCACCATCTCTGGGACTCTTCCAAGCTGGGGATCGGTGTGCAGAAGAGAATTAAAGTCAAAATAATCCCGCAGAACCAAATGAGGGTCAAAGCGTGGCTGTGTCATAAAGTGATGCTGTGAAACTGCCCTGGAATCATCCACCTGTGCCTGCCTCACCCTTTAGTTTGGCAAGTCAACACAGGTTATTTGACACCTTTCCTCACTTTTTCTCCCCCTTTGCTTCCTCTTTCCCCCTTTTCCTAATTTTACCTCTCCCCACCCATTCCTCCCCCCTCCTCCTCCCTCCACATCTTCATCTGTCACAGCTTACCCTCTGATTTCAGCTTCTCTGCCGTTTGGCCATTCACACCCTTTATTCTCTCTATGGGCTGCCAGTAGCAGCCTTTTCCCCTTGTTTCTGTGGCTATGACTCATCTTTCATTCCCTCCCCCTGCAGTATAAATATCTCCCACTTTCTATGCCTTTCAGCTTTGACAAAGAGTCACCTGGACTCGAAACATCAGCTCTTTTCTCTCCCTCTAGATGCTGCCAGACCTGCTGAGATTTTCCAGCATTTTCTCTTTTGGTCACGGGTTATTTTTCAATTCATTCTTCCTTGTGGAAAATGATATTTGTTGCCCATCCCTAAACACCATTGAACTGAGTGGTTTGCCACATCATTTCAAGTGTCAACCACATTGCCGTGTGCCTGGGTTCATATGTAGGCCAGATCAGGTAAAGATGGCAGATTTCCTTCCCTGAAGGGCATTCGTGACTCAGACAGGGTTTTATGGCGCCATGTCACCATTACTGAAACTAATCGTTAATTCCAGCTTTATTCATTGAAAGTAACCTCCACCAGCTGCCGTGGTGGGATTTGAATCCACATCCCCAGAACATTAGCCTGGGCCTCTTGATTACTAGGCCAGTGATATTACCGCTACGCCACCGTCTCCTCTTAGTGTCAGCAGATCATGGGCTCTCATGTAAAAACAGAAGTATGTGCACAATATATGGATCACTGACAACTTTGCCTAGTCCAGCCACTCAGTGGGCGGCATGCTGATCTCTGTGTCAGAAAGTCCTGGTCTCGGGGCCTGCTCCAGACGAGGAGGTTGCAGGGGTGGCATGGTGGCACAGTGGTTAGCACTGCTGCCTCACAGTACCAGGGACCCCCGTTCAGCTCCCAGCTTGGGTCGCTGTCTGTGTGGAGTCTGCACATTTTCCCCGTGTCTGCGTGGGGCTCCCTCCGGGTGCTCCAGTTTCCTCCCACAGTCCCAAAGGACGTGCTGGTCAGGTGCGTTGGCCATGCTAAATTCTCCCTCAGTGTACCCGAACAGGTGCCAGAGTGTGATGACTAGGGGATTTTCACAATAACTTCATTGTAGTGTTAATGTAAGCCTTCTTGTGACACTAAAAATAAAATGATAATAAGGAGTAAGAAAGACGGTGGAAAGAAGAAAGTGAGGGAGAGGTTGTATATTGGGGAAAGGGGAGTCAGTGGAGATTGGCAAGAACAGGTTGGGCAGATGTCAGTATATTGTACGGGGTGGGATAGCTGTCACTGAGGTTTGGGTGATTGTCGAGTGGAAAGGGAGTGGGGGCAGGGCTTTCACGGGGAAGTTATGAAGTTGACAGTATTACAAATACTGCCAAATGTTAAATCCCACCGGTAGACTCAGCCTCGGGAAGCAGCCATAAACACGAACAAGTGTGAACTGAATCCCAAAATTTAAATGACTTGAGGCTCATTTCAGTGGACGAGATCTACAAGAGCTGAAAACTATCTGTCCTTATAATGACAGTCAGCTGAATCTCCTAGCAACTGCGAGCTAGGCTGTTAGTGAGTGGCACTTCGGTAATTACCTTTGACTCGCTTTCTCCCATTTCTTCCTTCACTGAAAATATTACAGCATCATGTGTCATTCCTTCCTGCATTTCAAATAATGCTTCATTAACACTTGTGCAGCAGAATTGTCAGAGATAAGTTGACTGGCATAAAGTATGGCAACTTATTTCTATTAAAAATGCTGCAATAATTTCAGTTCAGACTATAAGAACATAAGAAATAGGAGCAGGAGTAGGCCATCTAGCCCGTCAAGCCTGCCCCGCCATTCAATAAGATCATGGCTGATCTGACGTGGATCAGTACCACTTACCCGCCTGATCCCCATAACCCTTAATTCCCTTACCGATCAGGAATCCATCCATCCGCGCTTTAAACATATTCAGCGAGGTAGCCTCCACCACCTCAGTGGGCAGAGAATTCCAGAGATTCACCACCCTCTGGGAGAAGAAGTTCCTCCTCAACTCTGTCTTAAACCGACCCCCCTTTATTTTGAGGCTGTGTCCTCTAGTTTTAACTTCCTTACTAAGTGGAATATGTAAGGACTATGAATATGTATGGATAATGGACTATGAATATGTATTAACTTCAATAGATGTCCTCTACCAGGCAGCAAAGTGGAATTGAAGCCCCAAACAGATCAGCCATTATCTTATTGAAGGGCCGAATGGCCTGCTCCTTATCCTATTTTAAATGTTATTTACCTGAATTTGTTACCTCTTAGTAAACACTCTGAAATCTAGGTGCCCAGTGATATTTTTTGCCTAATTGTTCCCACGCTCTGTGTCCAGAAATCTGTAACACCAACCCATTTCAGTTGTTAACTGAGGTTATAATTGAGTGAAAGATATTCTCATTCCCAAGGATCCCACATACAGGAAACAGGATCCCCCTCCACCTTAAGGGGCGATGGCCTATTGATATTATCGCTAAACTATTAATCCAAAAACTCTGCTAAAGTCCTGGAGAGCTGGGTTCGAATCCCGCCATGTGGAATTTGAATTCAATAAAAAACATCTGGAATTAAGAATCTAATGATGACCATGAATCTATTGTCAATTGTCGGGAAAAACCCATCTGGTTCACCAATGTCCTCTAGGGAAGGAAAACCTGCCGTCCTTATCTGGTCTGGCCTACATGTGACTCCAGAGCCACAGCAATGTGGTTGACTCTCAACTGCCCTTGGATAACTAGGGATGGACAACAAATGCTGGCCAGCCAGCGACGGCCATGTCCCACGAGTGAATAAAACAAGTCCAGCCAGGGATAATTGAGTGTTCAACTTTCAAATCAACTCTGAGCATAGTTAGTGGGCCGCATGTTGGCACAATGGTTAGCACTGCTGCCTCACAGCGCCGGGGACCTAGGTTCGATTCCTGGCTTGGGTCACTGCTGTGTAGAGTCTGCACATTCTCCCCATGTCTAATGTGCTGGTTAGATGCATTGGCCATTCTAAATTCTCCCTTAGTGCATCCGAACAGGCACCGGACTGCAGCGACTAGGGGATTTTCACCGTAACTTCATTGCAGAGTTAATGTGAGCCTACTTGTGACACTAATAATTAAACTTTATATTGATAACATTGTGCGTTTGGTGATAAATAGTAACCCATGTTGGTGCAAACCATCTTGTCTCTTTTCCCATCCAGATCCGCCCCTGCTCTTCCTCCACCATTCAGGACAGAAGCCCTAATTCCACCAGCCCACACCTTACCCCTTCAAGGTCATTACAACACCAACCATTTTTCAACAGTGAGAAAAGTGGAAAGAACTGAAAGTAAAATTGTTGAAAGATTATTTTTCAAGCTGTCAACTAAGAGGAGAGACTAACAAATCCATAGAAAAGAAAATGGCTACATAAAAGGACAGAAAAAGGGCAAGTGGAATATAATCAGGAGTAGATTACTTCAGAAAGAATATTGAGTATATTGTGTTGTAACTTTTATGATTTGTCCGTGAAACTTTGCGGGTTAAATTTTGTTTTTCTAGTCTTTGCACTTGGGTGAGTTTGGACTTGTAGGTTTTAAATCTCTCCAACACATTTCTTCATGACATGTATAAGTCTGCTATAGAATAACTGACAGATCAGTCGCTATGCTTAGTCAACAACTCCGTTCTTATTGCATAATACAACCACCAGGATGATAAAGGGCTTAGTAGGGTGGTGTGGAGATGCCGGCGTTGGACTGGGGTAAACACAGTAAGAAGTTTAACAACACCAGGTTAAAGTCCAACAGATTTATTTGGTAGCAAAAGCCACACGCGTGGGTTTCCTCCGGGTGCTCCAGTTTCCTCCCACACTCCAAAGATGTGCGGGGTTAGGTGGATTGGCCGTGCTAAATTGTCCCTTAGTGTCAGGGGGATTAGCTAGGGTAAATACGTGGGGTTACAGGGATAGACCTGGGTGGGATTGTTGTCGGTGCAGACTCGATGGACAGAATGGTCTTGTTCTGCACTGTAGGGATTCTACAGATGAAATTTGGTCATTTTTCATCTAGCAATAACTATGAAGGGGAAACATAATAATGGATTTTATTAACTGGTTTCTTGATTTCGAAACAACAAATACAGACGGAGGTTTATTGTTTCATCCGAATGGTGGATAAGAATCAAAACAATAGCCCTGTTTGACCTCTCAGGTGAACATAAAGGATCTAATGGCACTTTTTGAAGTGAAGCAGTGTAGATCTCTCTGGTGTCCTGGCCAATATTGATCCCTCCAGCAATAACTGGTAATTAATGGTCATTATCTCATTGTTGCTTGTGGGAGCTTGCTGTGTTCAAATTGGTTTCCACATTTCCTACACTAGGGCAGCAACTACACTTAAAAGTACTTCACAGGCTGTGAAGTCCTTACGCGTGTGAAAGTCCAGAGGTCATGAACGGGTCGATGTAGATACAAGTTTTTTTGTTAACCTTCAAAAAGTGGCACAGAGAAGGATGAGGAATCTATGCTGTCATGTGTCCCTGTGTCTCTTTTCCTTGTAAGAAGTTTAACAACACCAGGTTAAAGTCCACAGGTTTATTTGGTAGCAAAAGCCACACAAGCTTTCGGAGCTGCAAGCCCCTTCTTCAGGTGAGTGGGAATTCTGTTCACAAACAGAGCATATAAAGACACAAACTCAATTTACATGAATAATGGTTGGAATGCGAATACTTACAACTAATCAAGTCTTTAAGAAACAAAACAATGTGAGTGGAGAGAGCATCAAGACAGGCTAAAAAGATGTGTATTGTCTCCAGACAAGACAGCCAGTGAAACTCTGTGGGGGTTACGAATAGTGGGACATGAACCTAATATCCCGGTTGAGGCCGTCCTCGTGTGTGCGGAACTTGGCTATCAGTTTCTGCTCAGCGACTCTGCGCCGTCGTGTGTCGCGAAGGCCGCCTTGGAGAACGCTTACCCGAATATCAGAGGCCGAATGCCCGTGACCGCTGAAGTGCTCCCCAACAGGAAGAGAACAGTCTTGCCTGGTGATTGTCGAGCGGTGTTCATTCATCCGTTGTCGCAGCGTCTGCATAGTTTCCCCAATGTACCATGCCTCGGGACATCCTTTCTTGCAGCGTATCAGGTAGACAACGTTGGCCGAGTTGCAAGAGCATGTACCGTGTACCTGGTGCAAGAAAGGATGTCCCGAGGCATGGTACATTGGGGAAACTATGCAGACGCTGCGACAACGGATGAATGAACACCGCTCGACAATTCGCATTCCAACCATTATTCATGTAAATTGAGTTTGTGTCTTTATATGCTCTGTTTGTGAACAGAATTCCCACTCACCTGAAGAAGGGGCTTGCAGCTCCGAAAGCTTGTGTGGCTTTTGCTACCAAATAAACCTGTTGGACTTTAACCTGGTGTTGTTAAACCTCTTACTGTGTTTTACCCCAGTCCAACGCCGGCATCTCCACATCTCTTTTCCTTGTCCTCGTTTCAAGGTGTTGCACCCTTTTTGAATCATCTTCTCTATGCTCTAGTCCCTGACCTACACTTACTTAACTCTGAACTATTGTCTGTCCTTCTCCCTTTCCCTGTACCTCCAATTTTCTGATCCGCCATCGATGACCAACTTTAATTCCCTGCTCTGATGAAGGGTCACCTAGACTTGAAACGTTGGCTCTATTCTCTCTCCACAGACGCTGTCAGACCTGCTGAGATTTTCCAGCATTTTCTGTTTTGGTTTCAGATTCCAGCTTCCGCAGTAATTTGCCTTTATATTAATTCTCAGCTGCTGCATTCCTTCTCTTCAAAATGTCCTCCCTAAATGACTTTGCCTGTCAACCTGCCTTCAAAAAAGTATCTTAACGCCGTGCTCTTTGACTGCTTTTAGTTTCCCACATCTTTCATTTGAAAAAAAAAATTGCTTATCGTGGTTGTATTTGCACAGTAATTTATCCCCCGATGGAATGTGATTTGATTGGTGTCTGCTGCACTGAGTACAAATAAATTGTGTTGGTTCATGGCTGATGAGCAAAGCTCGCTCTCGCTCATCTGACGATTTTCACAAGTCGATAGCTTGTAGCAGAATTTTGCATCTCAGTTAAGTATATTTGAAAGCAATAATCACTCCACTCAAACATACATCAATTCGGGACAGGAACCTGGTGGTAAGATTCGTTACGGGGCATTAAAGCTGCTTAATCTCCTTGTTGACAGACGCAGCAGGCTGATTGTAGAATGTTTAGAAACCTTTCCTGAGGATTTCACCTCACAACACCAAAGACTTTGACACTTTAGTCTCATTTGCAGAGCTTCAATAAGTCGGATGATTCATTGGTGAAAGGCAAAATGAAGTTATCCATTGGTGATAAAAAGAAAATGCTGGAAAACACTCTGCAGGCCTGCCAGCGTCAGTGGAAAGAGATCATAGAATCCTTACAGTGCAAAAGGAGGCCATTCGACCCTTTGAGTACGCACCGACCACAATCTCACCCAGGCCCTATTCTCGTAACCCCACATATATACCCTGCTAATCCCCCCGACACTAAGGGTCAATTTAGCATGGCCAGTCAACCTAACCCGCACATCTTTGGACTGTGGGAGGAAACTGGAGCACCCAGAGGAAACCCACGCAGACACGGGGAGAATGTGCAAACTCCACACAGACAATGGCCCGAGGTCAGAATTGAACCCGGGTTCCTGGTGCTGTGAGGAGGCAGTGCTAACCACTGTGCCACCCCCTAACAGAGGTAACAGAGGAATCATAGAATCATACAGCACAGAAGAGGCCCTTCAGCTCATCGAATCCACACCGACACATTAGAGTGATCTCAGGTTAACGGACTTTCATCAGAGCTGGTAAATGCTGCAGATTTAGCATATTTTAAGGAAACACGGAGGCCAGGAGAAAGTGGGGGAGAGGGAGAACAGTTAGGAGGGTCAGTGATATGGTGGAAGGCAGGAGCTGTAAAATGACATAAGGAATGATGGTGCAAAGCTAAAGGGGCTCATGGGACAAGAAAGAAACAAAAGGATAAGTGCAGGGGAGATGTAGTTTTAGCTCAGGATGAGGCTATCTGGCCCATTGTGCCTGTGCTACTTCTTTGAATGTGATACCCATTTGAATCCCACATTTTCTCTCTAACACAGAAAATGAGACCTCTTTTTAAATCTTTTGTCTTCAATTGTCTTTTGAAAGTTCCTATGAAAGTTGATTCAAGCCTGATCGTGCATTCCAAATCTCAACAACTCTATGTAAGGAAAAGGTTTCCTTGGTGTTCCTCTCAATCTCTTGGCAATTCTTTTAAACCTATGACCACTGCTAACTGATCCACTTTGCAGAAGAAACAGCTTGTCTTTACTTGTTCTATCAAATACCCTAAATTTCTTATCAACTTGCCTAGGCACCATTATTTATTTGTGAATATGTAATTCTAAATCCCTTTCATATAATCCCCAAGTTTTATTATTTTCATGATAAAACAGGAAGTGTTGGAAATTCTTGGCAGGTCTGGCAGCATCTGTGGAGAGACAGTTGATGTTTTGATTTGAATATGATTTGTTTGGAAACATCTCTTCCCAAAGTACATCACTTCACACTTACCCACGTCAAATTGAATCTTCTGTGCATTCCATTTCAACAGCCAAATTGCTATCACTATCTTCCTTATGATTTACAATGTTTTGCATCATCCACAAATTTTGAAATTGTAACCCCTATACTCATGTGCTGGTCACTGGTATAAAAGAAAAAGCAATGATTCTAATACTGACTCCTAGTGGATGCATTGTATAATTCTCCATGGTCAGAAAATCATTGGTTCACCACTATTTTCTGCCTTTTATCCCTTAAATAATTAGTATTCAAGTTACCATTGTCCCTTTAATCCCATGTACTAGAAGCCCAGTCTATCACATTAACCAGCCTCCCATCCATTGATTCTGTCTATAATTCCCACAGCCTCAGAAAAGCAGCCAGCATAATCAAGGACCCCACGCACACCAGACATACTCACTTCCACATTCTTCCGTCGGGAAAAGATACAAAAGTCTGAGGTCACGTACCAATCGACTCAAGAACAGCTTCTTGCCTGCTGCCATCAGACTTTTGAATGGATCTACCTCATATTAAGTTGATCTATCTCTACATCCTAGCTATGACTGTATAGTACATTCTTCGCCCTCTCCTTTCCTTCTCTATGTACGGTATGCTTTGTCTGTATAGCACGCAAGAAACAATACTTTTCACTGCACAACCAATACATGTGACAATAATAAATCAAATCAAGAGTGACATCAATAAAAGGATTTCTGGTTTTGTCACTAAGCCACAGAAAGAGTGGGGTAGCATGGTGGCACAGTAGTTAGCACTGCTGCATCACAGCGCTAGGGACCCGGGTTCGATTCCCAGCTTGGGTCACTGTCTGTGCGAATCTGCACATTCTCTCTGTGTCTGTGTTTCCTCCGGGTGCTCCGGTTTCCCCCCACAGTACAAAGATGTGCAGGTTAGGTGCATTGGCCATGCTAAATTCTCCCTCAGTGTACCCGAACAGGCGCCAGAGTGTGGCAACCAGGGGATTTTCACAGTATCTTAATTCATCAAGCCCACTTGTGACTAACAAACACAGGAGATCTTTTGATCCAAATCCATGCTGAAATATTTTGTGGCACTTTATCAAATGTCTCCTGAAAGTCCAAATGTACATTCACCGTGCTACCTTCATCAACCCTGTGTTATTTTAAAGAATTTAATCGGGTTGATCAGACCTTAAACAAATCTCTTACTAACTTATGCTCCTCCAAACAAGAATTAGTCTTGACCTTGCCAATGATCTTTAGCAGTTTTCCCACCTTTATCTTTGGACTGAGCAATCACTTATCACCAGGTTTATCCCTGAGGGATCCTGTGTATGCTTAGCCCTGTTTTGCTTCAGTCTATGCAAAGACTTCATTTTAAGATATTTCTGCCTATGCAATTACATTTAAATGCTAGAGTGTAAGGGTTAACGAACACTGCTAACTTGACTACATTTTAAAATTCAGAATGCATGCTGGGTTAACTAAAGATTGACTGCATTCCTGAAGAGTACACAACGCAGGCAAACAAGTTTTTCATAACAGCAGCTGCAAGACTTGTTTTTCTAACCGGACGCAGCATGTGAAAGACACTTATAATAATGAGATAAACATTGAGAGAAATTGTGGATTTTAGTGTGTGTTTTCAGTTCAATTTCAAGATCCTGTTCAACCTCAGTTCAGGGACTGGCTTAGCAGCCAGTGTCCCAGTTTACTTTTTCTTTTCGCTTCTGTCATGCTAATTTTCTTAAAGTTTTGTTCAATAAAAGAAATTGATTTTAAAACCCCGTATCAGTGCTGTCCCCTCGCCTGTTCAAAGAGATGAATGGACCCAACAACCCCTCTCCATTTTCTGAACTGGGTGTAATATTTGTAATCCTCAGTCCTCTGGTATCACCCCCAACCCCCTCCCATATCCATGGAATATTGAAAGATCTTAATCAGAGCTCTGCTCTCTCCACCCTGCTCCCCTCTGCAGCCTAAGGTGAATTCCATCTGGACTAGGTGAACCTTTGAGTGATGCCAGCCTATTTAGCACGCATATCCACATTTTACCTTACGCAATATTTCTATTCTCTCCTCCAACAACATTAACTTCATCCTCTTCTTTTGTGAAGACGGATGCAACTTACTCACCTCAGTCCTGCCAACTGCCTTCACAAGACATGGTGGCACAGTGGTTGGCACTGCTGCCTCACAATGCCAGGGACTCGGGTTCGATTCCCGGCCTCGGGTCACTGTCTGTGGGGACGTTGCATGTTCTCCCCGTGTCTGCGTGGGTTTCCTCTGGGTGCTCCGGTTTCCACCCACAGTCTGAATCACTGTCTGCGCGAATCTGCACATTCTCTCTGTGTCTGTGTTTCCTCCGGGTGCTCCGGTTTCCCCCCACAGTACAAAGATGTGCTGGTTAGGGTGCATTAGCCGTGCTAAATTCTCCCTCAGTGTACCCGAACAGGCACCGGAGAGTGGCGACTAGGGGATTTTCACAGTAACTTCATTGCAGTATTAATGTAAGCCTACTTGTGACAATAATAAATAATCCTTTTTCATTCTTAATAGGCCCCACCTTACCTTCAATCATCACTTAACTTTTTATGTTTATAAAGATTTTGGAGTTCCCTTTAATGTTGCTTTTTTCACATACTCTCTTTGCCCTTCTTGTATCCTTTTTATTTTCACCAGCATGCTTTGCATTCTATATATGACATTCATCACAAACTTCCTTCTTGTTTTATCTTCGTCTCCATTTCCTTTGTCATCCAGGGAACCCTAGCTTTGGATGCCATGCTTCTCCAAATGGAAGGCCTGCCATTGCTCTTTTACACTCTCCTGACCAACCATTCTTTACAGTCCACCTGGATCCCTTCTCAAATCACTGTTCCCCGTTAGTGGAGAGCAGTTATAAACCCCCCAAATCACTGAAATTGGTTTCTTTTCAGTTAGGTATTCCATTTTTGAATTTTCTTTGTCTATTTTGTAACTATTTATCAAAACTAATTTTATTATGATCACTATTAACACGATGCTCAACTGAAACAGGCTAAACGTGACCTACTTTATTTCATAGAACATGATCCAACATCCCATTTCCTTCCTTGTTGGGCAAGATTGGTACTGATTAAGTTCTCCCGTACACATTTTATTCCCTTCCTTGCTTTTTACACTATTTATGGCCATAATTATTTGTGATGACTTTCATGACACTAATTCAAATATCTCCATGCTCATGTGGCACTAGATAGTGGGTGGATGGACAAGGGGAGATTGTGAGGTGGAGTGAATGCCTAGCTGCCTCCCCAAAAAGGGGAATCATTGGCACCATGACAGAGGAGAACAATAGAGTCATAGAGGTTTACAGCATGGAAACAGGCCCTTCGGCCCAATTTGTCCATGCCGCCCCTTTTTTTAACCACTAAGCTAGTCCTAATTGCTTGCGTTTGCCCAGATCCCTCTATACACATCTTACCCATGTAACTAGCCTACCATTACATCCCACAGCACAAGAGAAAGGGAAGATGGCAACCCAACCATGGCTAGCACGAGGGGACATAGCTTTAAATTGAGGGGTGATAGCTATAGGACAGATGTCAGAGGTAGGTTCTTTACTCAGAGAGTAGTAAGGGCGTGGAATGCCCTGCCTGCAACAGTAGTGGACTCGCCAACATTAAGGGCATTTAAATGGTCATTGGATAAACATATGGATGATATTGGAATAGTGTAGGTTAGATGGGCTTTAGATTGGTTTCACAGGTCGGCGCAACATCGAGGGCCGAAGGGCCTGTACTGCGCAGTAATGTTCTATGTTAACTCTGAACATCCCACAGAGCTCAGGCTTTTAACTTGCCCAGCAATGCAAACCTGCAAGATATCAGAAAGTGAAGCACTGTGTGAGCACAACATAAATTAAGTCTATGTTGATGGAGCTATTAGTTCAGTGAGCGAGAAAATCAATCAAGTTAATGCCCCAGGGAGATGATAGAAATATGGTTGATGCAAATCAGCTGCTTCAGAAAATAACATTTTTGGATCCAGTACATGATTAATCTGAGACATAACTTATGTCAAGTGTAGCATGGCTCGAGAGAAGCAGATGACTTTGGACCTCAGGTTCACAAAACTCTTTAACCACTGGTGATTTATCTCATCACATTTCTGGGTCTGTTGTAGACTCCTTGATGGAGATGATTATGATTAGTCAGCAACTTCATCATTGAAAAATACAGCTATCAAGCTGGTAGGTGAACACTGGATCTTCCATTCAGCTATTCCTATATTCAATTTAAACTAAAATAAACAAGCCGAGAAACAAATTTTCCAATCCGTTCAATCCCAAGTCACACAATCCATCAACCAGTGAACCTCTCAATAATGAAAAATAATTAGGATTAAAGAGCTCTGCATATCTTAATTACAAAACACAAAATCTAAAAATCAGAAAATTCTTAGAATCATAGAATCCCTATAGTGCAGAAGGAGGCCATTCGGGCCCATTGAGTCTTTACCGACACTCTGACAGAATTCTCTTATGATGTGGCTACCAAATAAACCTGCTGGACTTTAACCTGGTGTTGTGAGACTTCTTACAGAATTCTCTTACCTAAGCCCTCTCCCCCGCCCTATCTCCATAACCCCACACATTTACCACGGCTAATCTATCTAACCTGCATATCTTGGGGCAATTTCATCATTACCAATCCACCTAGGCTGCACATCTTTGGACTAATTGTAACTCATTTCTGCAGCCATTTTAGACTGACTTCATGATGGTTATATAATTCCATTAAAAACCGACTCTCATTCTTGAGAACTAACCGCTGTTGCAAGCTTGCAATACCCTCTGCTGGAGAATGTTCGGAACTGAACAATACTTTTAACATAGGATTGGATATAGAAAGAACCTCTCGGTATCTACCAATTCAGCCCTCTTGAGGATCTTGCATGTTTCAATGAGATCACCTCTCATCCTTCTGAATTCCAGTTACCTTTATAACTTCAAAAAGCCAGGATTGAATTGCAACTTTGGAAATCGCTTCTCTGTATATTCCGGTGCAGTCCAGCAGAAAATCGCCATCTCGCCAAATGTGGTGCTACAGCGACATGCTTTTAGTCATGTGAAAATTTTAGGTAGAAAACACCTCAGATATAATAATTCATATCTCTCACTATTCGATAACCAAGAAGGGAAAGTTCTCATAATGATCAGAATACTCTTGGGCATGCTTTACTTTCACCTTAGCATTTTGCCAATGAGAGTATTGAGATCAAAGATTACATCTATTAATCACTTCTTGTTTATTAATTGCAATTAGCTATATCTGGTTTCCCAATTAGCCACAGGAGTAGCCAACATATTGGACAACACTGGTGTATATACACATACACAATCGATAGGATGTGCTCTACATTAATTCAAACTTGCTTCAACATTACTTTATAGCCTCATGAGGAAACAGGGCAAGAACAATAAAATCACAAGAATCTTGGTTCGCCTTAAAAGTTGCACACCATCCTGACTTGGAAATTTCCTGCCATTTCCATCACTGGGTCACCTTCTTAAAGACACCATCGAACACCAAGGACTGCAGTAGTGCAAGGCAGCAGCCCACCATTGCCTTCTCAGGACAACCTTGCCAGTGGCGCCCACATCCTAGAAACCTTCGCTAAAATGATTTCAGCTTTCATCAGTTTCTGGTTAGGCAAAGACTGAACCAATTTCAGTTTTTCTTTTGGTAAAATGTGAAAAATGAAGAATTGTCTCATTTATTCCAGGTTAATATGTATCTTATTCAAATAGTCAACAGACAGTAACCACACAGTTTTACCCTGCTCTGAATCTTACCCATTGCACAGATAACTCACAACACCAGGTTAAAGTCCAACAGATTTATTTGGTATCACGAGCTTTCAAAGTGCTGCTCCTTCATCAGGTGAGTGGAGCAGCACTCTGAAAGCTCGTGATACCAAATAAACCTGTTGGACTTTACCCTGTGTTGTGGGACTTCTAACTGTGCTTATCTCAGTCCAATGCCAGCATCTCCACATCAAAGATAACTCAGGCACTGAACATCTCAAATTCCATCATGCTATTAGCGATGCCTAGAATTTTATTTTAATGACAAATCAATCATTTGGTATTGATCAGCATGACATTGTACTTTTGTAGGGGCGGCGCAGTGGTTAGGGACCCGGGTTCGATTACCGGCTTGGGTAACCGTCTGTGTGGAATCTGCACGTTCTCCCCGTGTCTGCGTGGGTTTCCTTTGGGTTCTCTGGTTTCCTCCCACAGTCTGAAAGATGTGCTGGTTAGGTGCATTGGCCATGCTATATTCTCGCTCGGTGTACCCGAACAGGCATCGGAGTGACTAGGGGATTTTCACAGTGTTAATGTAAGCTTTCTTGTGATTAATAAATAAACTTTAACTTTGAAACAATGCACATTACTGACAGCAGCTTGCAATTGTATAGTGTCTTATTTTAATGTAACAAAGAGTCACGAGACACTTCACAGGAGTTAGCCAACAAAATTGACACAGCCACATAAGGAGATATTAAGGACATGTGATCAAACGCTTGGTCGGAGAGGTGGGTTTGAAGGGGGAGAGAGATGCAGAGCGGTTTAAGAAGTGAATTCTTGAACTTAAGGGCTAAACAGCTGGAAGTACAGCTGCTAATGATGGAGTGAAGGAAATCAGGGCTAAGATGCCACAATTCGAGGACCACAGTGATTTCTGAGGGTTGCAGCGCTGGAGGAGGTTCCAAAGACAAGGAGAGGGTGAAGCCACAGAGAGAATGTGAAAGCAAGGATGAGGCTATTTGCTCTGTAACCTCCAGGAACCACAGGCCTGGTGAAATTAATCAAACACATGCAAATATTGACAGATAACATTCTCCTGCTATTTGTTTCAAAGCATGCTCTGAAGAGCCAGTGGCTTGTCTGCTGATTAAACCAACTCTTCAAATACTGAACTTGTGTTTACTTCACAAGATCTTTGGATCCCTGGCAGGGTGCCAAACAAAAGGCAGTACTTGAGGATTGTGCCCAGAGCAGGACATTAACCAGATCTTCCTTCTCTGTAGAATGGAACAGATTTGAGGGGCTGAATGGCCTACTCCTTTTTATTTTATTTGTTTATTAGTGTCACAAGTAGGCTTACATTAACACTGCAATGAAGTTACTGTGAAAATCCCCTAGTCGCCACACTCTGGCACCTGTTTGGGTACACTGAGGGAGAATTCAGCATGGCCAATGCACCCTAACCAGCACGTCTTTCGGACTGTGGGAGGAAACCGGAGCACCCGGAGGAAACCCACGCAGACACGGGGAGAACATGCAGATGCTGCACAGTGACCCAAGCTGGGAATTGAACCCGGGTCCCTGGCGCTGTGAGGCAGCAGTGCTAACCACCGTGCCACCCGTTACTTCTGTTTATTCCATCCTCCTGTTGTGGAAGCTTTCATGATTTTTGTTTTAAAAAAAACACGCAAATACTCATGCAAAAATGAACCTGCACACCACAGGGAAATAAAACACAAAAAGATTTTATTGCACAACAAATACAAAATGAAAGGTCACATGAATATAAAGGCACGCAATATTTCATAGAACCATTGCTATTCTGTACCCTCCCACCCCCGAGTCCTGATGTAACAGGTGCAACAGTGATTGACAGTTAACCGCCGGGTCAATGCTCCTGATGAGCTTTGGTAGTCAAAGACCTCACAATTCAATGGGTCCAGCGTTCAGAATTCTAACCTTGCGTTGTTATCGGGCGGAGCGGCTATTTGACTGTGACAGGCGATGTGCTGTGAATTGACTCCATCACTGCAGCAAACCTGTTACAAAGGTCATGGGGTGAGTTTGGCCGGATCTTCGGTGGTTCGCGTAGGATTCGAACCTCGACAGAACAGTCCAAAAGCCTCGGGAGGAATTCTGTGAGTTGCTCCTGTAGCCGGGCTGTAAAAGAAATGTAAATTTTAGCGCAATTTCAAGCATACTGAGGGCATAAAGAACAGCCCCGTGTTCGTAAAAGTTTAAAAGGTTTATTTTATTAGTGTGTCACAAGTAGGCTTACATTAACACTGCAATGAAGTTACTGTGAAAATCCCCTAGTCGCCACACTCCTGTTCGGGTACACTGAGGAAGAATTTAGCACGGACAATGCACCTAACCAGCACGTCTTTCCAATTGTGGGAGGAAACTGGGGCACCCGGAGGAAGCCCATGCAGACATTGGGAGAACGTGCAAACTCCACATGGTCACCCAAGCCAGGAATCAAATGCGGGTCTCTGGCGCTGTGGAGTAGCAGTGCTAACCACTGTGCCACCTTGCCGCCCTAATAAGACATATTCTCAGGTCAGCGCCAAAGCATTAAGCCCAACAAGTCGCAAGTCAGCATGGACAAGTTGGGCCGAAGGGCCTGTTTCCATGCTGTAAACCTATAAGTCCAGTTGAACACAGATACCAGTTTTGTATGAACAAGATGAATGAGGTTCTGGTGATGGTTGGTGTGGCAATTGTCCCTTTGAGGGCAACACAGCAGAGTAAGGGTCACCTGGCCTGGTTGACTGATCAGGACTCAGCACGGGCAACCACCCCAGAGGGAGGTGCTCTCCTAGGCAGAAGTATTTTAGAGTTAGCTGCAAACATGCTGCTGTCCTGGAAGATCAGTAAATAAATCCCTTCTTGTCCCATAATGAAGTTTCTGAAAGCGTAACACTGCAGCTGGCTGAAGGGTGAATGTTGGCCAAAACACCAGGATAATCTCTGGCTCTTCTTCCACAGGGACATATGGGTCCACCTGAACCACTTCAGCAGGCATACAGGGCCTTGATTTAACACTGTATCCAAGAAATGGTACCAACAGCAATGCAGTGTTGCCTCAGTACTGCACTGGAGTGTCATCTTAGATTACTTACTCAAGTGTTGCAGTGAGACTTGAGGCTAGTTTCCAGATTTAGGAGACAAACGCAATATTTTGGGACAGGTGACTCAAGAGCTTGGGCAAAGCCGCAGGTTTTGAGGAGCATCTTAAAGGAGGAGTGAGTGGTAGAAAAGCAGAGATGTTTGCCAAAGCAATTCCAGAGTTTTGGGCTTAGGCAGCTGGAAGAACAGCCAGCGACACCGGAGTGGTTAAAACAGGTGATGAGCAAGAGGCCAGAATAGGAAGAGCACAGAGATCTCAGGGAGACGCAAGCCTGGATGAGGTTAGAGATTGGGAGGGATGAGACTGTGGAGGGATTTGAAAACAAGGATGAGAGTTCTCACACAAACACAAAATAATGAGGATGCTGGGAATTTGAAATAAAAGCAAAAAATGCTGGAAATACTCAGCAGGTCTGGCAGCATCTTTAAGGAGAGACAAGGGCTGATGTTTCGAGTCCAGATGACCCTTTGACAAAGGGTCATCTGGACTTGAAACGTCAGCTCTTTTGTCTCCTTACAGATGCTGCCAGACCTGCTGAGAATTTTCAGTGTTTTCTCTTTTGTGTTCTTGTCATGTGCTGATCTTTGTTTGTGAACAAGTTGCAAAGGACCTGACATTTACAGGTGGTTAACAAGATACAGTCATCATCATCCTATCATCAAAGCTATGATATACATAATTAGATTCTGGCTTATTGGGTATATTTTTAATGTTAGGGGTTTTGGAAAAGTCACTGGTCCATATAGCCTAGTAGCTGGTATAGGTCAAGCTTAATCACTTTGAAGAATGCTTGGACACCAGATTGTCACTAATACTGCTGTATGAAAACAATATCCTGATTAGTCAACATATTAAGGTTTGTTTAAAATCATTTAGGTCCAAATTATATGTCACAACAGCAAACATGACAAGAAATCCACGGCTACAATCGAAAACAGGATTAAGATCAGCTGTAATGCCCCTTTATTGCTATACTCATAAGAAAAATGGCCGTATTGTTGCCCAGATTACCAAAACTCCAGCAAGAACTCAAAAACAAATGCCCGTTTTATTGAGAACAGAGATGCTCAAAAGTATTGGGAGTCTTCAAGGGTAGATTGACAGAACTGCTTCCAGCAGGAGGGTCAGTAAGTGGTAGACACAGGTTTAAGTCAGTTGACAAAAGATTCAGAGGCAGAATAAGGGTGATCATAGAATCATAGAAACCCTACAGTACAGAAAGAGGCCATTCGGCCCATCGAGTCTGCACTGACCACAATCCCACCCAGGCCCTACCCCCATATCCCTACATATTTTACCCACTAATCCCTCTAACCTACGCATCTCAGGACAGTAAGGGGCAATTTTAGCATGGCCAATCAACCTAATCTGCACATCTTTGGACTGTGGGAGGAAACCGGAGCCCCCGGAGGAAACCCACGCAGACACGAGGAGAATGTGCAAACTCCACACAGACAGTGACCCAAGCCGGGAATCGAACCCAGGCCCCTGGAGCTGTGAAGCAGCAGTGCTAACCAATGTGCTACCGTGCCACCCATATTTTTATGCAATGAATTCTGATCATTTGGAACGTGCTGCCTGAGAGGGTGGTGGGGACAAATTCAATCGTAACTTCTGAAAGGGAATTGGATCGATATTTGAAAAGTTCTTCCACAGAGTTGGCACAGATGTGGTGGGCCAAATGGCCTCCCTCTGTACTATCTGACTGTAAGAACAGATGGTTCATTAAGGACTTACAATCCATGTCTTCGCCGAGGTAGGAACACCAGTGGTTTCTCATCATCTCCACCGCAGCCAGGTCTTCTTTGGAGAGCTCATTGGTGACTATCAGGTGCATGCACGGAATGACCAGGTCGTTCATTATGCTCAAGCCTTCTGCGACATCGTTTTCATTGCCACTTTCAAACAGGTCTGCTGCACAGGCATTCAGCTCCTGCGGTGATAAGTGCGACATTGTTAGCAAAAGGATAGCAAAAATTATGGAACCATTGTATGAAGCGTTCAGGCGGAATTGAATTTATTTTCCCCCATGATGTTGCTGTTGCTGATACTCATCTATGATCACAGATCATTACCTGGCAAAAATAGCAGGCAAAAAACCTGCTTCCAGGCTACTGAACTAGCACTCTCTGTTCATCCAGCAGAAGGTACTCTTCAGTTATAGGCAATAAAATGAAACAAAACTTACTCCAACTGATAAATCAAAGAAAAAGGTTTAATAAAGAAACTTCATTACTCCAACACATGAGGCCTCACCCTGGGTCTTTCCAAGCTCCCCCAACAATTCCCAAAAGGTTCTTATTTATACTGAGTCAGCTGATCATCACATCATTCGACCGGTTACATAGTTTACTGGATCAGCTGACCCTTACAACTTGTTAGCATTGGTCACACTACAACAGATCCAATGTCATCATTAGATACATTCTAACAGTCTCTAGCCAGCCACCCAGAGAAGAGGGGTTTGCCAAAAGTGTTCACAGGGAAACACTACGTAGACTTCCTACCTGGTTTTCACTCTGTATTTGTATTCATGGGTACAAACAGAATGATCAGGATAGATTGAACAGGCTGTGGCTCTTCTTGTTGGGTGGGGGCAGATCAAGACTTAGTGTTGACCAGACAGGGGTCTTCTCTATGAACAGTATGCTTTGTCTGTATGGTGCGCAAGAAACAATACAGACACTGTATCCCAATACATGCGACAATAATAAACAAATGAATTAATCAATTAAATAGGGTTGATAGGTTGGACATAGAGATTATATTTCCACTTGCAGACGACCTAAATCGAATTCAGGAGCAAGCTCTTTATCCAGAGACTAGTTAAAATGTGGAACTTTCTACCACACGTTGAGGTGACTGGCATAGGAACATTCAAAAGCAGATGATGACAGGGAGGAGAAAGGGATGGAAAGTGATGTTGATGAGGTAGGGTAGGAGGAGGCTTCTTATGAAGCATGAACACTAGCATGGATCTGTGGGCAGAGTGGCCTACTTCTGTGCTGTAAGTTAACACTTCAGAACTGTTGCCACATTACACAGAATATGCATCATAGAAACAGGCCTTTGGTCCAAGTAATCTTTCCTTGTGCTTATACTCCACACAAGTCTCCAACCATTCCATCTACTTTATCTGGGTCTTTCAGAATAATTTTCTATTCCTTTTTTTCTCGTGTATTCATCAAATTTCATTCTGAAACCACCTAAGCTATTTGTCTCAATTATTCCTTGAGGTGGCGACTTTACATTCTGAACACTGGATCTAATTTCTAGGAACTGCACGATAGCATAGTGGTTAGTTAGCACTGCTGTTTCACAGCACCAGGGATTTGGGTTTAATTCTGGCCTCGGGTGACTGTGTGGAGTTTGCATGTTCTCCGTGTCTGCGTGGGTTTCCTCCAGGTGCTCCGGTTTCCTCCCACAATCCAAAGATATGCAGGTTAGGTGGATTGGCCATGCTAAATTGACCCTTAGTGTCAGGGGGATGAGCAAGAGTAAATACCTGGGGTTATGGGGATAGGGCCTGGGTGAGATTGAGGCCGGTGCAGACTCAATGGGCCGAATGACCTCCTTCTGCACTGTAGGGATTCTATGATTCTATGAACTGCCGGCTATTGGCTTATCCTGAAAACACCAACAAAAATTCTCAATTAATTTTTCTTAATCATCTTCACGCCAGAAAAAAAAATAGATTCAACAACTGAGAGAAGCTGAGGAGAGACTTCGAAGAAAACAAAATAGTTAGAAGTCAAATTAAGTCAGGAGAGAGAAATAACAAGAGGGAAAGAAAGATTGGTTGTGAGAGAGAGAGAAAAAAGACAAAAGGAAAGCAAGAAAGTAATTTACATTATAAAAATCTCCAACAGTATTTTATTACCTGTCAGAGTGAGACGACATTGTTTTAATTGTTCCTTTACTGGGCAAGATGGTATTACAAGAACTTAAATCTCATCAGTAAAATGGTCCTATATATATTGATAAAATACCTAAGGTGGGCACAGTAAGAAGTCTCACAACACCAGGTTAAAGTCCAACAGGTTTATTTGCAATCACCGAGCTTTCGGAGTGCTGCTCCTTCGTCAGGTGAGTGGAGGTTAGTTCACAAACACGGCATATATAGGTAAAGACACAATTGCAAGCTAATTGCAGATTGGAATATGAAGAATGGTTGGAATGCGAGTCTTTACAGGTAATCAAGTATTTACAGGTACGAACAGTGTGCCTGGAGAGATGAATAACCACAGATTAAAGGGGTGTGAATTGTCTCAAGCCAGAACAGGATTTTGCAAACCCAGGCAGTATGGTGGGGGTTACAAGTCATGTGACATGAACCCAAGATCTCGGTTGAGGCCGTCCTCATGCATGCAGTACTTGGCTATCAGTTTCTGCTCGGCGATTCTGCGTTGTCGTATGTCTTGAAGGTCACCTTGGAGAACGCTCACCCTAAGATCGGAGGCCTGAATGCCCTTGACTGTTGAAGTGTTCCCCGACAGGAAAGGAACACTCCTCTCTGGCAATTGTCGCATGGTTTCCATTCATCCATTGTGGTAGTGTCTGCATGGTCTCGCCAATGTACCACGCCTCGGGACATCCTTACCTACAGCGCATGAGGTAGACAACGTTGGCTGAGTTGCACGAGTATGTACTCTGTACCTGGTGGGTGTTGTTCTCACATGTGAAGGAGCAGGGCCCCAAAAGCTCGTGATTCCAAATAAACCTGTTGGACTTTAACCTGGTGTTGTGAGACTTCTTACTACGCCCACCCCAGTCTAATGCCGGCATCTCCACATCATAGCCTAAGGTGAGTTTAATAGGCAATTGATGTGCAACAGCAAAAACCTCTTGAAACTCATGGGGAGGTTGGCGGTGAGCTGACATTTCTACAAGGCTAATGATGGAACTATGCAACAACCTGTGCTGACTCCCAAATCAAAGACTTCCTTACCAGAAGACGCTGGATGATTTACGAATTAATAACGGCATCCAGCATTACATTGCAGTTATTGTGGCAGCGAATTCTGTCCCGATGCTTCTGACAAGAGCTTCCTCGTGTCCAGTTCAGGACCGAGACAGAGATGGTGTCAGCGCTGCTCAGCTGCAACCCTAAGCCTCGAGTGTACCCGAGAACACGTGGAGCTCACCAAGATCTCTTTCAGCACCCTGACAATAGCTGAAAGCAACAAAAATTATAACAAGCACAAGAGCTGAAGATCTGAAATGGAACTGGAGAACAGTCGAAACACACAGCTGCTGGATGAGGAACGATTAACTTCTTGAATAATGAGTATGTCAAATCTGACAACAAGGCTACACCTGAAATATTAACCGGCCTGTTCCCTTTCAGATGTTGCATATTTCCCAATTTTTAATTTCAACAAGAGTGCCAAACCTCACCCCGTGTATTTTACTTTGTAAAAAAAACCTCTTCTAAAAAAAACGTAACTGACCAAAAGGCACTTTCTCCTATAGTACGCAATTAGCGTCTCATCAACCCCTTTGTTCTTTCCATTCTTCAGTAGTTTCAGGTTGCTGTGGTACGCATGAACCAAGTATGTTAGAGATTCACGACACCTGTAAGCAGATACAAAATATTAGTTCAAGCACTTCATTAAGTACATCCATGAATGAAGAGGAGAGGAAAAGATCACTCAGGTCTCTTCCCTATTGTGTACGCCTTTTCCAGTACATCTCAAGCCTATGGTATTCTCTCTCTTCCATTAGGACTCTGTGGTGGCACTCTTGAACCAACAACAATCTGACAGAGGCAAGTCCCACTTCAGAGTTCTGGGCATATAAAACAAGCTGACAATCTGTTGGCAATACTGAAGCGACGCTGCTCTGCAGAAGGTGCGCTCCTTCAAATGAGTTATTAAACATCTGCCCTCTCCACGGGACATGGAAGATCCCCATGGGCGGCACAGTGGCTAGCACTGCCGCCTCACGGTGACAGGGACCCGGGTTCGATTCCTGGTTTGGGTCACTGTCTGCCTGAAGTTTGCATGTTCTCCCTGTGTCTGTGTGGATTTCCTCCAGGTGCTCCAGTTTCCTCCCACACTCCAAAAGACGTGCTGGTTAGGTGCATAGGCCATGCTGAATTCTCCCTCAGTGTACCCGAACAGGTGCTGGAGTGTGGTGACAAGGGGATTTTCACAGTAACTTCATTGCCGTGTTCATGTAAGCCTACTTGTGACAATAATAATACCGCGGCACGGTAGCACAGTGGTTAGCACTGCTGCTTCACAGCTCCAGGGACCTGGGTTCGATTCCCGGCTTGGGTCACTGTCTGTGTGGAGTTTGCACATTCTCTTCGTGTCTGCGTGGGTTTCCTCCGGGTGCTCCGGTTTCCTCCCACAGTCCAAAGATGTGCAGGTTAGGTTGATTGGCCAGGCTAAAAATTGCCCATTAGTGTCCTGAGATGTGTAGATTAGAGGGATTAGTGGGTAAAATATGTAGGGATAGGGCCTGGGTGGGATTGTGGTCGGTGCAGACTTGATGGGCCGAAGGGCCTCTTTCTGCACTGTAGGGTATCTATCTATCTATAATAAATAAATGTGTGAAGAGCAGGGGCATTCTTTCCAGGGTCCTGGACAATATTCATCCCTTAATCAACATTACTGAAATAGATTATTTGATCATTATAATAATACTCTTTGTGGGAGTTTGCTGTGCGTAAATTGGTTGTCACATTTCCTACATTATAACATTGTCTAATACTTCAAAAATTAATTTACTGGCTGCAAAATACTTTGCACCATCCTGAAATCATGGAAGGCGCTACAAAAGTCCTTTTGTTCTGTCTCTTACTGTACCAACTTGATCCCATTCATTGTGTACTAAAGGCAGACATTCCATTTGGCCAATGTGCAATACTTAATATTTATTAGCACCGAACTGTATTTATAGCTTGCATTGTTCCTTGAGCTCTTTTGCTACACCTACTCTCTCTCTCTCTCTCTGTATTGCTCTCCCTTCTTCAGGGCTCGTCAGCTACAGATACAATGAACCTTTTGAACTGGATACCAATGGCTGGTCGAAAGAGGAGAAAATTAATCTGATTCCAGTCCATAATCTAATACCAATTGAGTCAATCTTGTCAATATGATGGAGGAAAAACCCTGAATTACCTTTGAAACTATTGGACTTTAAGTAAGATCTGTGGGTTTTAGAAAATGGAAATACAAGCCAACAATGGCTGAGGGTGTAAATTCCTTCACCTGGGGATCGATTGCAACAGTCTTCAAGGAGCCCCAAGAGTGGCTGGAGGGAAGAATTTGGCCTCTACCTCTTCCCTTCTCTCCATTTCCTCATCTTAGTAAATGAAGCTATGCCTCTAGAAAGACATTACAAATCATTCCCCCAGGGCCCAGGAAAGAGTTTCATCTTCCTCATGTCGCAATTACAACCTTACATTTGGCTTGTGTCACTACTCACAAAGAGGGCACTGTAGATTCAAACAGGATGGAATTTACACCCTCAGCCATTGTTGGCTTGTATTTCACGCTGCTGGCAGTGAACACTCAATTAACTCTTCAAGCATTCTGAAAGAGAATCATCCCGTTTTTGGAACATTCAATACGTACTTTCCATTCTGGTAGCACTCCAGTCCAGTCAGGAGATAGACGGAAACTTTTCGGAACAGACTGTAGTCCTCGTGCCATTCCTGTAAATGAGATGAGGGATGTGCTGTTGAACTAATTATTGAAATGCGGTGAGCAAAGGTGCTGTGAGCCTACCAACCCTGGCCACTTTGGCTGCCATTGTAGGTGGCATTAGTGCTCACTCGCTGCATGTGAGAGCTAGTTTATAAGGCCAATGTGCAACTCCAGGGATTCTTCACAACCCAAACACAGGGGCAGAAAGATAAGGCACTGATTTGCAGAGAAGCCCAAAAATCGATTTCCTACTTAGCAATAATAGGAACATTACGATAAAGGCTGAAATAAATGTGGCCGCAGATATACTGGATGTATGCGCTCAACATATGAACATATGATTCAGGAAGAGTAGGTCACTCGGCCCCTCGAGTCTGCTCTGTCATTCAATAAGAACATGGCTGATCTGACTGTAACCTTAACTCCACATTTCTACCTAGACCTGATAACCTTTCACCACCCCATCCCCTCATTAATCAAAAATCTATCTAGCTCTGTCTTAAAACAATTTCAAAGATTCTGCTTCCACTGCCTTTGGAGGAAGAGACTCATGACCCTCAGAGAGGAAAAAAATCTCCTCACCTTGTCTTAAATGGGTGACCCGTTATTTTTAAATAGTGACCCCTAGCTCTAGATTCTCCCACAAGAGGAAACATTCTCTCCACATTCACCCTGTCAATGCCCTTCAGGATCTTAAACGTTTTGATGAAGTTGCTTCTTACACTTAACTCCAGTGGATAAAACTTAACCTCTTTAACCTTTCCTCATAAGACAACCTTCCCATTCCTGGTATTATTCCAGTAAACCTTCTCTGAACCTGCTCTGAGAAGTAGCAGTAGAGGCGGGTACAATTTTGTCTTTTAAAAAGCATTTAGACAGTTACATGGGCAAGATGAGTATAGAGGGATATGGGCCAAATGCGGGCAATTGGGAATAGCTTAATGGTAAAAACTGGGCGGCACGGACAAGTTGGGCCAAAGGGCCTGTTTCCACGCTGTAAACCTTTATGACTCTACAACTGCTTCTAATACAATTTGTCCCTTCCCGTCTATATTAAGAAGTATAAAAATATTTCTGTAATAAGGTTCACACAACAGGCTATGCAATCACACCTTGTATTCTTGCATGTCCATATCTGAAGGTCCAATGAGTTTCAGCTTTGTCTGTGCCACCTTCATTATACTTATGGACCTACAAGTTGAGCACAAAATGGTCAATTACATTTTGAAGCAATGTTCCTGTTTGAAGATTGTTAAATACATTTTCACATGTTGGCCAATGGGTCAGACTGTGCCCTTTCATCTGGGGATTTGAAACCTGGCAAGGCTAAGAGAAAGAAAGGTTATTTCTCTGTAAGCTGCTTATATTCCAAATGTGATCATGTGTACACAGCTCCCAGTAGGGTAGCAGCAGTTCACAACACAAAGCTATGCAGCAACTTACAGCTAAAAACCACAAAAATGTGCAAAACAGGAAATATCAGATTATGGTTTGGACTGACGCAATGATTTTAAAATCTGAAGCCTTCGCCTATATCTCTGCTGTTCATAGATCATAGAATCCTACAGTGCAGAAGGAGGCCATTCGGCCCATCGAGTCTGCACTGACCACAATCCCACCCAGACCCTATCCCCATAAACACATGCATTTATCCTAGCTAGTCCCTCTGACACGAAGGGGCAATTTTAGCATGGCCAATCCACCTAACCCGCACATCTTTGGAGTCATCACCAAATCACCAACGGAAGCAGAGAATGTATTATTGTTTCTTATGCTCCAAGGACGTAAGACAAAAACAGAAAATGCTGGAAAATCTCAGCAGGTCTACAAGAGAGAAGAGAGCTAACGCTTTGAGCTTTGCTCTAACGAAGGGTCACCAGACGCGAAACATTTTACATTGTTATAACCAATCTAAATGCACATTTCTAGTATTAGTAATTTTGCTTTCTCGACCAGTTATAATCTAAATGTCACTTGATTGAATCCAAGGAGGCAGAAGCTTCACTCTGGAATTAAGAGAAGCTCTAACTCTGGATTTAAGAACATAAGAACATAAGAACATAAGAAATAGGAGCAGGAGTAGGCCATCTGGCCCTTCGAGCCTGCCCCGCCATTCAACAAGATCATGGCTGATCTGAAGCGAATCAGTTCCACTTACCCACCTGCTCCCCATAACCCCTAATTCCCTTATCGATCAGAAAACTATCTACCCGTGATTTAAACATATTCAACGAGGAAGCCTCCACCACTTCAATGGGCAGAGAATTCCAGAGATTCACTACCCTCTGAGAGAAGAAGTTCCCCCTCAACTCTGTTCTGAACCAGCCCCCCCTTATTTTGAGGCTGTGCCCTCTAGTTCTGGTTTCCCTTCTAAGTGGAAAGAATCTCTCCACCTCTACCCTATCCAGCCCCTTCATTATCTTATATGTCTCTATAAGATCACCCCTCATCCTTCTAAACTCCAACCAGTACAGACCCAATCTGTTTAATCTCTCCTCATAAGCTACACCCCTCATCTCCGGTATCAACCTGGTGAACCTTCTCTGCACTCCCTCCAAGGCCAATATATCCTTTCGCAAATAAGGGGACCAAAACTGCACACAGTACTCCAGTTGCGGCCTCACCAGTGCCTTGTACAGTTGCAGCAAGACCTCCCTGCTTTTATATTCTATCCCCCTCGCGATAGATTGTAAATGCCTAGGGCGGACATGAAATACAAACCTGCACTAAAACCCCAGAGTTTATAGGTTTGATGCTGAAGCAATTGTGCAAAGAGAAAATCTCCAACAAAATTGCTCCCATTTCCAACACTTACGTCCTTAAGATAAAAGCAAAAGACTGCGGATGCTGGAATCTGAAACAGAAACAGAAAATGCTGGAAAATCTCAGCAGGGGTAGCACGGTGGCACAGTGGTTAGCACTGCTGCATCCTGGCTTGGGTCACTGTCTGTGTGGAGTTTGCACATTCTCCCCGTTTCTGCATGGGTTTCCTCTGGGTGCTCCGGTTTCCTCCTGCAGTCCAAAGATGTGCGGGTTAGATGGATTGGCCATGTTAAATTCTCCCTCTGTGTAGCCGAACAGGTGCCAGAGTGTGGCGGCTAGGGGATTTTCACAGTAACTTCATTGCAGTGTTAATGTAAGACTACTTGTGACTAATAAATAAACTGATGTTTTAAGAATAAACTGAGGTCTGACAGCATCTGTGAGGAGTGAATAGAGCCAACGCTTCAAGTCTAGATGACCCTTTGTCAGAGCTGTGACCAAGGGTAATCGTGACTCAAAATGTTGGCTCTATTCTCTCCCCATAGATGCTGTCAGACCTGTTGAGATTTTCCAGCATTTTCTGTTTTTGTCTTCCATCCTTTACTTTGAGCGTAAGAAACAATAATGCACTCTCTGTTCCCTTTGGTGATCTCGGCTTGGTGCCATACTTTGTTTGCTGACGTTCCTATGATGCACCTTTGGGCTTTTCGTTCTGTTACCAGATATGTATAAGCCGCAGTTGTTGAGGATCTATGAAGGGCAGCGAACCAGACTTTGAAGGCTGCAGTTGGATATGTGACATACGCGTGATTAAATTGCTCTCTACCTTTCATCGTAGCTGAGGTTTTTATCTGCAAACTGCTCCAGGAGCGTCCGCTCGATCACCCGCTTGGAAGCTTTGTTCTGGAAGAAGTAAACGAGGACGTGCTGGAGCCGAGGGTCGTTCTGGGGTGTTGGTTTATCCTTGGCCAAGTCAAACAGCCGGGAGTACTCTTCATGGAATGCCTAGACATGGTGTGGGGACGCGGCAGGGCGGGTTAAGGAGAGATGAAAACACGACTCAGCACCAAAATATTTTGAACAGTAAAAAATGATTTTAAAAAACGCTGGGAGGTACTCAACAGGTCCAAGGCACTATCTTAAAATAGGAAAAATCTGTTGTGCAGCAAGCAACATAGCTTCTTTATGGGAATGATCAAGTCAAAAAGGGGGGAGAAGTGCCCTTTCACCAACTCTAATAAAGGGACTCCAAACAGATCATTAACTTGTGAGCTGCAGCGTCTGTAGTTTTGGTCTCCATATTTAAGGAGGGATATACTGGAACGGCACAATGAAGGATCATTACATTGGTTCATGGGTTGAGGGGATGCCCAGTGATAAGTGGTGGTCCTGTATTCTCTGGAGTTTAAAAAAATGAGAGGTAATCGCATTGCAACGCACAAGATTCTGATGAGGCTTGACAGGGTAAGCACAGAGGTTGGATCCCCCAGGCAGGGGAATCTAAGACATAGGGGCATAGTCTCAGGATAAGGGGTCAGTTATTTAGGACTGAGATGAGGAAAATCTTCTTCACGCAAAAGGTTGTGAATCTTCGAAATTCTCTGCCCCAGAATGTTTCCATCGTTGAACATACAGGTCGAGTATCTGTTATGTGAAATCCTCGGGGTGGCACAGTGGTTAACACTGCTGTCTCACAGCACCAGGGACCTGGGTTCAATTCCCGGCTTGGGAAGTCTGTACATTCTCCCCTTGTCTACATGGGTTTCCTCCGGGTGCTCCGGTTTCCTCCCAGTCCAAAAAGACATGCTGGTTAGGTACACTGGCCATGCTAAATTCTCCCTCAGTGTATCCGAACAGGCGCCGGAGTGTGGCGACTGGGGGATTTTCACAGTAACTTCATTGCAGTTTTAATGTAAGCCTACTTGTGACACTAATAAAAAAAAACTTTAAAACATGTTTCGGGTTTCAGATAATTGTGTTTACAGATACCACATAGAGGACTAGGCCTACCTGTATTACCATGGCCTAAGTTAGTTATGGTCTGTAAAGAAAATAAAATAAGAACATAAGAACTAGGAGCAGGAGTAGGCCATCTGGCCCCTCGAGCCTGCTCCGCCATTCAATAAGATCATGGCTGATCTTTTTGTGGACTCAGCTCCACTTACCCGCCCACTCACCATAACCCTTAATTCCTTTACTGTTCAAAACTTTATCTATCCTTACCTTAAAAACATTCAATGAGGTAGCCTCACTGGGCAGGGAATTCCACAGATTCACATACCTTTGGGTGAAGAAGTTCCTCCTCAACTCAGTCCTAAATCTGCTCCCCCGTATTTTGGGCCGTGCCCCCTAGTTCTACTTTTACCTGTCAATGGAAACAACCTCCCTGCTTCTATCTTATCTATTCCCCTCATAATCTTATATGTTTCCACAAGATCTCCCCTCTTTCTTCTGAATTCCAATGAGTATAGCCCCAGTCTACTCAGTCTCTCTTCATAAGCCAACCCTCTCAACTCCGGAATCAACCTAGTGAATCTCCTCTGCACCCCCTCCAGTGCCAGTATATCCTTTCTCAAGTAAGGCTGATTGGGAAAGTGAGATATATCACTGAATAATAAATATAGGGTACCTGTAAATAAGTTCCCACCCCTGGTGCCATCAGTGATTCTGCTGCTAAGTGAGGATTCAGAGTGTCGATGTGAAGAAAAAAAAAAATCACCAAGTAAACAGTGCAGACAAATAACTAGACTTCCCACAGTAAAGGTCGGGTGAGGTTGGCAAGGTTTGTGCCATCTCAGGGACCTTCTGCGATCAGTGGTGCTACCATTGTGCTACCATGGGGACGGCACGGTGGCACAGTGATTAACACTGCTGCTTCACAGCGCCAGGGACCCGGGTTTGATTCCTGACTTGGGTCACTGTCTGTGTGGAGTTTGCACGCTCACTCGGTGTCTGCGCGGGCTTCCTCCGGGTGCTCCGGTTTCCTCCCACATTCTGAAAGACGTGCTGGTTAGGGTGCATTGACCCGAATAGGCGACGGACTGTGGCGACTTGGGAAATTTCAGAGTAACTTCATTGCAGTGTTAATGTAAGCCTTACTTGTGACTAATAAATAAACTTTTACTTTGTGCGCTAAAGGTTAATGAGTTTGAACCAAGAGAGGATTTTGGATGCATTCGGTTCTTAGATTTACGGATAAAAGGTATTTGGTCAGCGTTTAAGGTGGAGGTAGACAAATCTTGGTTTCACAGGAAACAAAGGGACGGGGGAGTGGCCAGTGAAGCGGAATTGAGACGAATCCACCACGAGCACATTTAATAGTAGAACAGGCTCAAGGGTCCACATGGATGACTCCAGCTTGATTTCTTATGTTCTTGCCTTCAAGATGCTGAGATATCTAGTTGTGTTTTTGTGTGTTGACCAGTGACCCAGCAATCTAGGACTGTAATTTGGCACACAGCTTTTGATTTTAGTGACATATCATTTTACGTTCCAATTTCTAACATGTCAGAAGACTTTTTTCGTTTCTAGATAATAACCTGCCAACCCCTCAAATTAAGCCACTTTGAGACAGCACGGTAATAAGAGGGCTGATGTATCAATGTCAAGAAACATGTAATGAAGCTGTATCTTAGTTACTGCCCACCAAATTCATTAACACCAGAACTGTTGTGGATCAGAATACATGTTTAATCTCTTAATAGGGCTGAATTACTGTCACCTTCAGATGTTTATAGGCGTGTGATGTGATCACTCACTGCAAGTGCTGATTTTGGAATGATTAGTTAGAGGAAATGGTTCTCACGTAAAGTTAAAAAAAAAAAGGCTCCTAACTGCAATTTAAATTAGCGCAAAATTTAATTACACTATCAGCAGCATAGGTGGAAAGAAGGGAGGCTGTCAGAGTGTCAAAGTCTGACTAGCTCATTCACGCTACGGCTGCCGTGTCTGTACAAAGTGATTTCACTTTACTGTGTTAAATGGCTTCATGTGCAGCCCAAGTCCAGAGTCAGGACTCGACTGGACCAGGGACTGAAGCAAAGCGAGATTCTCTGGCGTGAGAAAATCCCATTCATTTCAGGCCCAATGTGGGTCTTGACACCCAATTCATATGACACCGGCTATGTCAGCGCACAATGGAAACGGCACTCCAAATCAACTGTGTCCAGTTCTGGTCACCCTATTATAGAAAGGATATTATTAAACTAGAAAGAGAGCAGAAAAGATTGACTAGGATGCTACCGGGACTTGATGGATTGAGTTATAAGGAGAGGCTGGATAGACTGGGACTTTTTTCCCTGGAGCTTAGGAGTGATCTTATAGAGGTCTATAAAATAATGAGGGGCATTGATAAGGTAGACAGTCAACATCTTTTCCCAAAGGTAGGGGAGTCTAAAACTAGAGGGCATAGGTTTAATGTGAGAGGGGAGAGATACAAAAGGGTCCAGTGGAGCAATACTTTCACCCAGTGGGTGGTGAGTGTCTGGAACGAGCTGCCAGAGGCAGTAGTAGAGGTGGGTACAATTTACTCTTTCAAAAAGCATTTAGATAGTTACATGGGTAAGATGGGTAGAGAGGGATATGGGCCAAACACAGGCAATTGGGACTAGCTTAGTGGTTAAAAAGAAAAAGGGCAGCATGGACAAGTTGGGCCGAAGGGTCTGTTTCCATGCTGTAAACCTCTCTGACTCTAACTCCTGATTTTGCAGAACTAATGAATCATTAGATTCAGTATTCAATTTCCTAAGATTAATATTGTATTCATTGGAAAAACCACCATGGTCAGTGACCACCAAGCCTGTTTCTCCATTCTATCAGATCACGGCTGCTTTTAAACAATATCTACTCCCCTTGTTTCTCCAATGCTCAAAGACAACGTCTAACAAAATTCTATCTCAATTTTGAAATTTTCAATTAATTCCCAATCTCAAAAGTTTTGGGGGCTCCAGATTTCCACTACACTATACATAGAATAGAAACGTAGAATCCCTACAGGGCAGAAGGAGACCATTTGGCCCATCAAGCCTGCACTGACAATAATCCCATCCAGGCCCTATACCCTTAACCTCACGCATTTATCCTGCTAATCTTCTTAACACAAAGGGGCAATTTAGTGTGGCCAATCCACCTAACCTGCCCATCTTTGGACTATGGGAGGAAACCAGAGCACCCGGAGGAAACCCACGCAGACACAGGAAGAATATACAAACTCCACACAGGCAGACACCCAAGGCCGGAATTGAACCCAGGTCTCTGTGAGGCAGCAGTGCGCTGCTCTGGCGCTGTGAGGCAGCAGTGCTAACCACTGTGCCACCCCTCCTGACATGATCTCTGAATGACCTAGTTCTAATGTTGAAGTTCAGCCTCCTTGCGCTTGACTCCTTCCACCAGAGGAATTAATTTCTCTTTATCTACCCAACCAACACATTTGATCACTTCCTAATCTGCTTTATTCACGAGGACACAAGCCTAGAATAGGAGTTGTAGTGCAGAAATTATTGATGGCTTCAAATATCTCCTATGTGCTTTACAAAATTATTTGAAGTAATAATTTAACTATTACTTCAAATAATAGTGACATCTCGAGAGAAAATATCAATGATGTGGAGATGCTGGTGTTGGACTGGGGTGGGCACAGTAAGAAGTCTCACAACACCAGGTTAAAGTCCAACAGGTTTATTTGGTATCACAAGCTTGCAGAGTGTTGCTCCTTCACCAGGTGAGTGGAGAGTTGGGTTCACAAACACGGCATATAATCAAAGGCCTAATTGCAAGATATCTTTATCGCAATTGCAATATTGCAATCCATATCACAATTGTAAGATATCCTTATCTTGCAATTGTGCCTTGGTCAAGATATGCCATGTTTGTGAACCCAACTCTCCACTCAACTGATGAAGGAGCAGTGCTCCAAAAACTTGTGATACCAAATAAACCTGTTGGACTTTAACCTGGTGTTGTGAGACTTCTTACAGAAAATATCAAAGCTGTAACACCATTGTCTAAATTGTCAGCCCATTTGTCCTATGAACATAGAACATAGAACAGTACAGCACAGAACAGGCCCTTCGGCCCACGATGTTGTGCCGAGCTTTATCTGAAACCAAGATCAAGCTGTCCCACTCCCTATCATCCTGGTGTGCTCCATGTGCCTATCCAATAACCACTTAAATGTTCCTAAAGCGTCTGACTCCACTATCACTGCAGGCAGTCCATTCCACACCCCAACCACTCTCTGCGTAAAGAACCTACCTCTGATATCCTTCCTGTATCTCCCACCATGAACCCTATAGTTATGCCCCCTTGTAATAGCTTCATCCACCCGAGGAAATAGTCTTTGAACGTTCACTCTATCTATCCCCTTCATCATTTTATAAACCTCTATTAAGTCTCCCCTCAGCCTCCAACGCTCCAGAGAGAACAGCCCTAGCTCCCTCAACCTTTCCTCATAAGACCTACCCTCCAAACCAGGCAGCATCCTGGTAAATCTCCTCTGCACTCTTTCCAGCGCTTCCACATCCTTCTTATAGTGAGGTGACCAGAACTGCACACAATATTCCAAATGTGGTCTCACCAAGGTCCTGTACAGTTGCAGCATAACCCCACGGCTCTTAAACTCCAACCCTCCGTTAATAAAAGCTAACACACTATAGGCCTTCTTCACAGCTCTATCCACTTGAGTGGCAACCTTTAGAGATCTGTGGATATGGACCCCAAGATCTCTCTGTTCCTCCACAGTCTTCAGAACCCTACCTTTGACCCTGTAATCCACATTTAAATTAGTCCTACCAAAATGAATCACCTCACATTTATCAGGGTTAAACTCCATTTGCCATTTTTCAGCCCAGCTTTGCATCCTATCTGTGTCTCTTTGCAGCCTACAACAGCCCTCCACCTCATCCACTACTCCACCAATCTTGGTGTCATCAGCAAATTTACTGACCCACCCTTCAGCCCCCTCCTCTAAGTCATTAATAAAAATCACTATGATATTTAACTACCAATCATCTTTTCAGTAATTGAGAATCAGCTAAATACAACAGCGGTGGGTGGAGAGAGGGATGTCATGGTTTCCAAACATTGACATTTAGAAGCGCAAAGTACGATTGTTATTCCAGTAATTTCACTCAACGGGTTATTTGCTTTTCTTCGTTTTAGGCAACACAACTACCTATATTCCTAGCAGATGCATAGGCCAGTAGATCTGGGTGAGCAAGCCTTTATGGGTCATTTAGGTATACATCCAAAGTTTAAATCTATATTTTCTGAGATGTGCATGTGTCTTGAGTTACTAATACTAACTTATCTGCCATTTGCAGATCCATGGTGCTGTGAAGCACCATGGACCCAGGTTCAATCCTGGCCTTGGGTGCCTGTGTGGAGTTTGCATGTTCTCCCCGTATCTGCATGTTTTTTTTGGTTGCTCTAGTTTCCTCCCACAGTCCAAAGATGTGCAAGCTAGGTGGATTGGCCACAGTAAATTGCCCCTTAGTATCCCAAGATGTGTAGGTTAGGAAGATTAGCAATGGTAAATGTATGGGGTTATGAGGATTGGAGGTAGGTGGGGTTTGGCCTGGATAAGATGCTCTTTTGGAGAGTCACTGCAGACTCGATGGGCTGAATGGCCTCCTTCTGCACAGTAGGGATTCGCTGATTAAATGCGACCCTTTCCAAAACCTCCAGGACCACCATATTCAAAGAGGACAACCACTCAAATAAGACTCCTAAGCACAATAGAATGTATTCATGGGCTGGAGTGCCAAATCCCTGAGATAATGAGTTGGCGTTGAGTCACTTGCCCACCACCCCCTTATATTTAGTGTGTCGGTTAATAGCACAAAGTCAAAAACAACTGTGCAACCTCCCACCGAATAACTTGTTAAATTCACTGCCAGCAGCGCGAAAATGAGCCATACTGGCCAGGAAGGTGCAACAGATTGGATGGCCTCCTCTGGTGTTGTAGGGTTGTGTAGGATGTGCTGACTTATCATGAGGAGCTTATCAAAGTAGAGGAGTGGGTGTCGAAAGATACAAGATGACGTTAAATCCACATAAAATGTACACAACCAAGGCAGAAAGTCAGCATTTTAAAAATCTGCAAAGTTGCATTCACAGCAAAGCACAAAAACAACATGTACCTTTATTAGCCCTGCCTCAGCACCATCCCGATCATAGACGTCTCTGGACTTGGCAATAGCCAGGATGATGCCTTGCATAGCCGGGCTTAACATTTCCTGCCACAAGAGGGCAGAAGGAGGAAAGACATCCGAATAGACAAAAGAGAGAAAGGTCATCAAACGCAGAGCAATACAGGAAACAAGTCTTACGCACTCTACAATACCGTTAATTAACAGTAACTACACATGGACAGCAGTGAGGGAAGTCTTAAGCTAAGAGTCTATTGGTGGTTTGAACAGGACTGTGAAGGTGGGTTTTAAAGTGGGATTGAGCGAAATGAAAGCATGGGGAGAATTTGAGCCCCTTGTCCAGAATAACACAGATTGAGCATCAGCGACAAAAAGAGAAAATGCTGGAAAATCTCAGCAGGTCTGGCAGCATCTGTAAGGATGTAGGGAGTCAAAGCTTTGTCATCTGGACTCGAAATGTCAACTCTTTTGCTGCCAGACCTGCTGAGATTTTCCAGCATTTTCTCTTTTGGTTTCAGATTCCAGCATCCGCACTAATTTGCTTTTATTGAGAATCAGCAAGTATTTCATAGAATCAAAGAATCCCTACAGTGCAGAAGGAGGCCATTCGGCCCATTGGGTCTGCACCAATCACAACCCTACCCAGTCCCCATCCCATAGCCCCACGTATTTACCCTGCTCGTCCCCCTGACACTAGGGTCAATTTAGCACGGCCAATCCATCTAACCCACACATCTTTGGACTGTGGGAGGAAACCGGAGCACCCGGAGGAAACCCACGCAGACACGGGGAGAACGTGCAAACTCCACACAGACAGTGACCCAAGCCGGGAATCGAATCCGGATTCTTGGTGCTGTGAGGCAGCAGTGCTAACCACTGTGCCACCGTGCCGCCCCAAATTTATTTATAATTAGGGTAGATATTTACTCGAAAAGCAAATGATATTGGTGGATATGGAGAAAGGAAGAAGAATAATTGAAGCTACAAATAGATACCCGATTGCCAAAAATGCAGAAGAGGTTTCAGGGCTGCATTGCCTGTCCCAATATCTACATTCTCAAAAGACTTATTCACAACTTTTTTCCTGTGGCAATATGGACTATACCAGCAGTTTAGGGGAGGAGCAGGGTTGGTGTCAATATATTTAAGGAGCCTTATGGAATCTGCACTGGCAGAAACAGCAATGAATGAGAGTTCCTCAATGGCTTTTCAAAAGAGAGTGGACAACTGTTTGAGGAAGAAAATAAATGCAATATTACAAGGACAGGGGTGGGGGGGTGGGGGGGGGGGGGAATGGGATTTAACGAAAAGCTCGTTCAAATTCGAAGAACATACAGCACCATCATTTGCCTGAGATTTAACACGCACTGTGACACAGTGGTGATTTACTAATTCATTCCAGAACCATTGCAGAAGAATATTGAGGGAAAATGAGGCATTTCATTGATTCAATTCCAGGATACAGGTTGGGATGGAAGGAGAAAATGGACACTGCAGAAAAAAACCCAATCTTCTCCCTTTACAGAAGGAGCAGCAGTGATATATTTGCAGGAGCAAGTCCCAAGGTCGTTGGTGCACATCGTGTGGAGAGGCATTGGCAATGGGTTCATCTGTTAACATATGTTGGGTGGGATTCTCCCAAAAAGATTCTAAGCGTCGAACGTGCAGATAAACTGGAGTAAATCCTGCTCGTTATTTCAGTGGGATTTTCAAAATGAATCTCCCACATTCTGTGGACTGCAGAATGCACAAACATGAATATCATTAAAAATTGTGGATGGGGCCTATTCCCGCTGGAGAGGCCGGCAGCATAGCGCTGAGCAGACCATTGTGCATGCGCCAATCTGGGCGCATGCGCAGTAGCCCGCATTGCCAGCCTCCCGATCGCTGGCCAGCTCGATTCCCCCAGCAGTCCCGATTCCCCCACCGGTAACACTGGTGGGCAGTGCCAATGTGCCCCCAGGCATTGCCACTTTGCCCCTTGGGCAGTGCCAAGGGGCACGACCTCCTGGGGGGGGGGCCTCCAGTGGGGTTGGACTGCCAACTCCCCGTAAGTGGGGAGCTATTGTAAACCCCCACTGGCGGGGAGTGAAACACTTCTAGCGAGGGGGAAGAGAGGCTAGTGAGCCCGGAGATTTCAGTAAATTCTCAGACAAATGTAAAATATATTATAATGAGTATCAGCATAATTTATACATCTCCACGCCTATCCGTGACGTGGAGTTGACACCACCGGAAATCCGGGTGCCGAGAGACTCCTGGAGGCCGTGGCATCCAATGGGGAGCCCGTTACATGGCTTCCGTTTGAGTCTCCCAGCCCGCTGCATGGGTCGGGAGAGTCGTCCTCTTCAGCTTGCACTGGAGTAAAACGTAGCATTGTTAAGAATAAAAAAGATGGATTCTCGCAAAAGAAACCTTTCTGCATTTGCAGTGACCTTAAAAAACATTCTCCTAACTTTTAAGATGTACTTTTGGCACTTTTAGAACTTTCAGGGCTCCACATTTGCATCAGCCAACTTGCAGCAACAGTACAAAACAGCCTCACCTCACCACGGCACTGTCGTTGCAGTGTGAACACAGACAAGACCCAGCGCAAGGGCCCCAACCTCTTACAGGAGCAGCAAGAAACCCTGCAGGAGGGAATCTGGCGCTGGGCTCAGTCACACCTGATCAACACAGCACAGAGTTAGCACCAGTGCAAAGACAGAACAGGCTTGCACTGGTGCTAAAATTTTAATCTAAGTCACTTCAAAAGATAATTCGGGAATCACAGGTGACACCACACTCCTCGAGCAAAGAATGGTTAATGTTGCTCAGCTGTTTATATGGTCACCCGTTGACTTGGTACCTCTTCATTGTAGCCATCGGCATCATGTCGAACCATAACCTTGCCAACATTAGGTATCTCCACCTCAGAGATTTGGGTATCAGTGCTTTCAGGCTGTTGTTCTTGCTCTCTGGCTGGTGCTGGCTCTGGCTCAGGCTCAGGCTCAGGCTCAGGCTCTGTCTCCTCTGCAGTGTCCCTGGTTTCCTGCTCTGTATCTGACTAACTCAGCCAACATTGGGAGAAGAACAGAAAGGAAAGTGGACAGGAGGGAGGCAGGGAGGAAAGATGAGGAAAAGAAAAGACGATAGAAGCAGGTAAGAATGATATTCAGGTTAAGCATGACAGAGTGCACCTGTTAATACTTGTGCTAAAATACAAACGCACTCTTTGTGCAAAGGAAAGTTTGGGCACACTTGTGTTGTAGTTGTTACTGGACTAGTAATCTCGAGGCCTGAATTAATGATCTGGAAATGGGAATTCAAATCCCACCATGGCAGTTTATGAATTCATTCGAAGTAATGGTGACCATGAAGTTAGTACAAAAATCAATTGGTTCTCTAATGTCCTTTAGGGATGGAAATCTGCCGCCCTTCCCTGGTCTGACCTATTTGTTACTCCAGAGCCACAGAAATGTGGTTGACTCAGAACTGCCCTCAAATGGCTGAGAAAACCGTTCAATTGTATCAAAAGCTACAAAAAGCTATAATCCACATGGACGTCAGTGGTCCAAGGTGGTAGTTCACCAAACCTTCTTCTGCAAGGAAATTAGGAATAAATGGTGAACTTGCCAGCAACACCAACATCTCCAAGAAAAAAGTAAGAAGAATGCATGTGGATGTTAGACGGGGTCTAGACTAGACTGAAATACATTGCTCCCACTGTATAGCTCGTATATAAAGGAACATCGGAATTAGAAGCAGAAGTAGGAAAATTCAGACCTTTGAGCCTGCTCTGCCACTCGATCAGATCATGGCTGATCTCTCCCTGGTCTCAAATCCACCTCCTTCCCTGATCCCCATATCCCTTTAAACTGTTTTTAATCAGAAATATATCTCTATCTCCTTCTTGAAACCATTCAACAATTCAGACTCCACTGCGCTATGGGGCAGCGAGTTCCACAAATTCACTACCCTCTGCAAGAAGTAGTTCCTCCTCATCTGAGTTTTAAATCTACCGCCTCTCAACCTATACCTGTGACCTCTTGTTGTAGATTTCCCCACAAGGGGAAACATTTGGTCTACATTTACTTTATCAATCCCTTTTAGCATTTTATATACCTCGATCAGATCCCCTCTCACCCTTCTAAATATCAGCAAGTATAAGCCCAAACTGTTTAATCTCATCCCAAATGTCAACCCCTTCATCCTGAGATAGGCATCAGGACAGGGTTGTGAAGGGATATGGTGCCAAAGTACAGGTTAAAGAAAAGGAGGAACCATTTATTTGAGCAGAGTGGAATTTACAACAATAATGTATCTGTCAAAAGAGAGTTCTTGGAAATTAACTAGATGATTAGCTAGGCTTTGCTCATCACCCACATCACTCCTCGATGTAGTCAGACCTTGCCTCAGTTCCTTGCCTCAGAAGAGATTTACCAGGATGTTGCCTGGTTTCATAGAATCATAGAAACCCTACAGTGCAGAAGGAGGCCATTCGGCCCATCGAGTCTGCACCGACCACAATCCCACCCAGGCCCTATCCCCACATATTTACCCACTAATCCCTCTAACCTACGCATCCCAGGACTCTAAGGGGCAATTTTTAAACCTGGCCAATCAACCTAACCCGCACATCTTTGGACTGTGGGAGGAAACCGGAGCACCCGGAGGAAACCCACGCAGACACGAGGAGAATGTGCAAACTCCACACAGACAGTGACCCGAGCCGGGAATCGAACCCGGGACCCTGGAGCTGTGAAGCAGCAGTGCTAACCACTGTGCTACTGTGCCGCCCGGTTTGGAGGATATGGACTATGAAGAAAGGTTGAACAAACTTGGATTGTTTTCATTGAAGTGTCGGAGGACGAGGGGGGACCCGATAGAGGTTTACAAGATTATGACAGGCTTGGATAGAGTGGATAGTCAGAGTCTTTTTCCCAGGGTTGAAGGGTCAATTACTCGGGGGCATGGGCTGAAAGTGAGAGAGGGAATGTTTAAAAGAGATTTAAGGGGCAAGTTTTTCACACAGAGGGTGGTGAATACTGCCAGAGGAGGTGGTGGAAGCAGGTCTATAAGAATGCTCAAGAGGCATCTGGATTGATAAATGAAAAGGCAGAGAATAAAGGGATATGGACCACATAGAGGCAAGAAAACACTAGGGAGGCATCCGTGTCAGCACAGGCTTGGTGGGCCGAAGGGCCTGTTCCTGTGCTGTACTTTGCTCTTTGTTCCTCCGGTCACTCATTAATCCCTGTTTAAATGACCCTAAGCACACAAATCAAACCCATCTCAAATGATGGTTCATGTGGACGTGGAATCCAGTCCAACTAAAGTAAATTTTATTTATTGGTCACAAGTAGGTTTACATTCACACTGCAATGAAGTTACTGTGAACCCCCGCCCCTCCCCCCCCCAACCATGCAAGTTCAGTGTCCTGTGGTCCTGACCTCCCCCATGTACACCTACTAAAACGTTGCCATCGCTATGTACCAACGCACTGCATTAAGATTTGTATGGTATTTACGTGAATCCTAGTCACATTCCTCTGAAATACCACAAGGTACTACATGCACACAATTGCTTTTACTTTTTCCTTGCAATGAATGTCTCTGGACAGGAAAATCTCACAGCCCATTTGCCCAGACTGTTAATAGGACGAATGACCAGTTAAGCAGTTTTCACAGTGCTGGGTGAGAGGGGAATTCTGCTCAGGACACCGGGGGAAGCTGTCACTCCACTTCCAATATGGGTTGTGTGAACTTGGAAATCCAGCTGACACTCTCATCTGAAGGACACCTTTGACAATGCAGCCTTCCCTTTGTACTGTAGCAGTGACCAAATTGCTGCAAAATTCACTCACATGATTCTTCGAATCAGAGCACAAATTGCTACACTAACATGCTGCAACCACATTGCACAAAGCAAGATCCCACAACCAGCAATGGGATAATCAGCAAGTTAAGGGGAATGATAGTCAGGGTATTGGGAGAAAGTCTCCAAGAATGCAGTAGAACCTTGACTGCCCATCTCTCCACCACAGGAACGGATAGACAGCTCTTCAGCTTAACAACTTGACCAAAGGCTTGGTGGATCAGTCCATTGTAGTGCCCATGGACATTCTCTTCATTAAAATGATTTTTTTAAAAAAAGATTTTTTTTTAAAACCACCAAATTATCAAAGCATGATGTTACTTTCCAAAAAGAAGTTAATACTTCCCCTCCAAGCACACAGTCACGAAGAATCAAGAGGATTTTTACAAAAAGCAATCAAAAAGTATAAAAAAGGAAAAATGAGCGAATACCCACAGTCCATAAGGAGGCCATTCAGCCCATTGAGCCTGCACCGACAACAATCCCACCCAGGCCTATCCCCATAACCCCACACATTTACCCTACTAATGCCCCCTGACACTAAGAAGCAATTTAGCATGGCCAATCAATCTAAGTCGCACATTTTTGGACTGTGGGGGGAAACCGGAGCACCCGGAGGAAACCCAAGCAGGCATGGGGAGAACGTGCAAACTCCACACAGACAGTCACCGAAGCCTGGAATCGAACCTGGGTCCCTGGCGATGTGAGGCAACAGTGCTAACCACTGTGCCACCATGCCTTATGTTTGCCTTTATCCCAAGGGACTGGAATACAAGGAAACCAGACATGGTTGGAGGGAACGCAGTTTAGATTTACCAGGATAATACCCGGACTCCAAGGGCTAAACTAAAAGGAGAAATTATACAAAATAGGGTTATATGCCTTGGAACTTAGAAGATTAAGAAGCAATTTCATCAAAGATTTCCAGATATCAAGGGAAACAGATAGGATAGAAAGAAATAAGCTACTGGTTGGGGATTCTAAGGTTAGGAGACCTAGCCAAAAAATTAGAACCAAACATTTCAAGAGTGAAATCAGAAAAATATTCTATGTACAAAAAGCTGGTAGAAGTTTGGAGCTCTTTCACAAATGGCAATTGATGCCAGGTGAAGTGTCAATTTTAAATCGGAGATTGATACGTCTTTGTTAACCAGAGGTATATGGAAATATGAAAGTATCAGATCAACCATGATCCCACTGACTGGTGAAATAGGTTCAAGGGGTTAAATTGTCCCGTTGCAATGTTCATGCCTAATTTGCTTAAAATTGTGCTTGTATTTTTCTTTCTATTACAACTCTACAGTAGGGCAGATGCCAACGAAACAGCTGTGTATAGCTCAGGCACTCTCACCTCCTTCAAAGCAGCTTCTGCACCAGCGTTCTCGTAAGAGTTTGCTGCTTTCTCAATAGCCTGGGCGGTCTGCTCCTTCACCATGACAGCGTGCTTGGCGGAAGCAGAGCATGTATTCTGCTGACAGGCAACAGCCTCACCTGTGGGGTACAGAACAAAATAAAAACTGGGAGGGGGAACCACCAGACCCCTACCTACAGTAATGCAGCAATAATTCATTTATCAAAATAGAATTGAGAACTAAGAATTTTGGTTGAAAATTTTAATTCATAGCCTTAAGATTACAGATGTACAAGAACAAAACACGATGCTTTAGAATTGTGGAATGCATTAATCAGCATCAAGGAAAAAAAGTAATTTGATGTGTATATACATAAAGTATTAAACTGCCCTTCCTGGAGGCCTGAGGAACAGTATCTCAATACAAGAGGCTGCTTTAAGCTCCAATAAGCCATTGCATGTGCTTCTGCAATTGAGACACACAAACTCATTCTTTGCCTGTTCCTCAGAATTATGGATCTCCTTTAGTCTTCCAATCTTCCTGTTGGCTTTCAGAGCTTTGTGAAACCTAATCATTATTCTTTTATTTTGGCGGCTCCCCTATTCTTTTCAACATGGGTTATCTTACCTCTGCCAGCTCTTTGAAAGAACTACCCAATTAATCCCACTTCCCTGCTCTTTCTCCATAACCCTGAAAAAACTCCTCCAAGTATTTATTCTTATGTTGAACCATAGAATCCCCACAGTGCGGAAGGAGGTAATTCGGCCCATCGAGTCTGCACCAACTCTCCAATGCAGCATCTTACCCAGGTCCTATTCCCATGTATTTATCCTGCCTTTCCTCCGAACCTACACATTTTTGGACACCAAGGGGCAATTTACCATGGCCAATCCACCTAACCTCCTCATCTTTCGATTGTGGATAGAAACCAGAGCACCCGGAGGAAACCCACGCAGACATGGGGAAAACGCGCAAACTCGGACACAGAGAGTCACCCAAGGCTGGAATTGAATCCAGGTCCCTGGCACCATGAGGCAGCAGTGCTAACCACTGTGCCACCATGCTGCCAATTTAATTCCCTTTTGAAAGTTACAATTCAATCCACTTCAGTTGCCTTTTTTGCTAGGGCTTTTCAGATCATAGAACTTGCTGCATGAAAGAAAATTCTCATGTTCCTCCCTAGTTCTTTTGCCAACTAACTTAAAATTGTGTTTGCTTGTTACTGATCATCCTGCCAATGGAACCAGTTTCTCACTATTTACCCTCTCACAACACCATGTAATTTGGATCAACTCTATTAAAGCTTCCCTTAGGCCTCTCTGCTCTAAAGAGAACTATCCAGCTTCACTAATCCATACATAAAGACAACGTGTTGTCCCTGGGGCCATTTTAGCATATCTCCTCTGCATCCTCTCCAAGGTCTTGATATCCATCCGACGGGCTAGTGTCCAGAATTGGACACTGTTCATATCCTGCATGTAGCCTTTCTCCCGGATTACCCAATAAGACGACAAGTACCTTCTTTAAGAGTGACCGCTGGTTCCTGAACCTCTGCTGCGGGGACAAGCTCCTTTTGCGGGATCTTCCGAACCTGCTCCTCATTCCACTCGTCGAGTTCTTGCGTAAAGTGCTGGTTGTCTTCACGGACATACTGCCTGAGTTCCGGAGGAAGGGCATGGATGGCTTTCAAAATCTGTCCCGTTTCCACATCCGTTTCCTCTGTAATTTGAATAAAAAGAATTACTTTTCAGTTTTGAAAAAAATAGGGCAAGAACATTTCAACTGGGTTGCATTCTTGGTTGAACCAGGAGTTGGCCATTTAGCATGGAGATGAGGAGAACCATCTTTACTCAGAGAGTGAATCCTTAGAATTGAACATCCTATAGGCATGTCACTGCTCAGTCATTGAGTCTACTAAAGACGGAGGTTGACAGATTATTCAACACTATAGAAATTATTGTACATGAGTAAAGGCAGTGGTATAGTAGTATTGTCACTGGACTAGTAATCAGGGTAATGCTCTGGGGACTCTGGTTGAAATCCCACCGTGGCAGATGGTGAAATTTGAATTCAATAAAAATCTGGAATTAAAACTCTACTGATGACCATGGAACCATTGTCGATTGTTGTAAAAACCCATCTGGTTCACTAATGCCCTTTAGGAAAGGAGATCTGCCATCCATATCTGGCCTACATGTGACTCCAGACCCATTGAAATGTGGCTGACTCTTCAATGTTCTCAGGGATGGGCAATAAATGCTGGCCCTGCCAGCGACGCCCACATCCCATGAATGAATGAAAAATAGAGGGGACAGCGGAGTTGATCTAGAAGGTCAGCCATGATCTTGTTGAATGGTACAGGATGCCTGAGGTTTGAATGGACTATTATCACTCCTATTTCTGATCATCTTCGAAGCAGAACTGCATTCCCTTCATTGGTTTTACAGGGATATTTTGTCTAAGGATGGCAGTTCCGTCAGCTACTTTGCCAATTTTAAACTAATTTCAACTGTCAAACCATCAATATAGGAGCACCCTTTCTGTGCCTGAAAACAGGTGATGTGCCATCACATGTCTAGGCCAACATGGCTGTGTTTGATGGTTTTGACAGAGGGAGGAATGTTGGGCAGGCCACCAGAAAAGCATTCTGTTCTTCAAAGAGTGCAATGGATCCCTAAATCGCGGGGTAAATGGTGGTTAGACGCAGACAGTGGAACACTGGATTGAAACACTAATCCAGGGTACTTAAGGTCTCCATTGGAAGTTGATCCAAAAGGACTTTCAACGAAGGAGAATCTGACACCACAATAACTTGCTTTTGTGAAGCACCTTTAATGTAATAAACATCCTAAGGTGCTTCACACAAGAATTACTCGCTAACATTTTGCAATGAGCCACATGAGGAGATTATCAGCTCAGGTGATTAAAGACTTGGTCAGAGAGGCAGGCTGTGAAGAACCTCGGGGAGCGAGAGCGAGGGGGGGGGGGGGGGCGCACATGGGTGAGAGAGAGCGGGAGAAAGAGATTTCCAGTGTTTAGGCAACTGAAGGCATCAATAGTGGGGCAATTAAATCAGTAATTCGCAAGAGACCAGAATTAGAGGAATGCCAATATTTCAGAGTGTGGAAGGGGTGAAGGAGGTCATAGAGATCAGGAGACATGAGGATTTTAAAAACAAGGATGTGAATTTTAAAATCGAGGTGTTGTTGGAGTAAGAACCAATCTATTTGATTTGATTTATTATTGTCACATATATTGGTATACAGTGAAAAGTTTTCTTTCTTGCACACTATACAAAGCATGCTGTTCATAGAGTACAAAGGAGAGAGGGAAAGGAGAGGGTGCAGAGTGTAGTGTTGTAATCATAGCTAGGGTGCAGAGAAAGATCAACTTAATATCAGGTAGGTCCATTCAAAAGTCTAATGGCAGCAGGGAAGAAGCTGTTCCTGAGTCGGTTGTTACGTGATCTCACTTTTGTATCTTTTTTCTGACAAAAGGTGGTGGAAGGGAGTATGTCCAGGGTGTGTGGAGTTCTTGGTTATGCTGGCTGCTTTTCCAAGGCAGCGGGAAGGAAGCGTAGGCAGATGGGATGGGAGGCTGGTTTGTGTGATGGTCTGGTCTACATTCATAACACTTCAGGTTAGAAAGCTTCAACCATAGTGCCAATGACTATTCACCTGGATAAGCAAGATCAGCAAATGGAACAAAGGATAGTGGAAAGGTTCATCTTTTACCTGCAATGAGTTGTGGTAAATTATCATTGATGTACATCAGACAATAAGCGCTGGCGTTCCGTGATCCTCCATATGAATCTCGTTGCAGCTCTTCCCACGATGATTCTGCTACTGAGACATCATTGTACTTGAGCCACATGTTCTGGCTGTGATCATAGATGTATGCCCAATAATGGCCAGCTGAAGCCTGACCTTCATGCACAAGCACTGCGTGAAGTCGATAAGGAACCTAATTGACAAACAAGGAGGCATCACTTCACTCTAAGGCAAAAACCCCATCTGTCGAGAAACAACCAACACTACAGAAATCGAACGCAATGTACCATGCTTGCTCAACCATCTCCATAGTTACCAACAGTGCATTACGAACCCAAAGCCTTATTCCAATCTAGTGGAGTAATTAGTGCTGGAGTTCAAATCATCAGTGCTAGGGCTAGGATGTTGCCAGGATCTGTGGCCTTTGTTGTGTCCAGTGTACCTGACCATTTCTCAATATTACGGGGCGTGGATCAAACTGATCCACTGACCCCTGATGGTGACTTCATCAGGAAGAAGCAAAAGCCATCATGATGATTGGCACACCTAGCTGAAGATGGCTCCAAACGTTTCAGGCCTTGGCTTTGGCACTCGTGCAAGACTCTTCCATCATTGAGGATGGGGCCACCTCTTTCCATTACTTGCTTAACTATCCACTATTATTACCTGAATGGATGTTACTACCTGAATGGTTGTAAGTTGGGAGAGGGGAGTGTGCAGCGGGACCTGGGTGTCCTTGTGCATCAGTCGCTGAAGGTAAGCATGCAGGTGCAGCAGGCGATAAAGGCGGCAAATGGTATGTTGGCCTTCATTGCGAGAGGTTTCGAGTACAGGAGCAGGGATGTGTTGTTGCAATTACGCAGGGCCTTGGTGAGGCCACACCTAGAATATTGTGTGCAGTTTTGGTCTCCTTTTCTGAGGAAGGATGTTCTTGCTCTCAAGGGAGTGCAGCAAAGGTTTACCAGGCTGAATCCGGGGATGGAGGAACTGATGTATGAGGAGAGATTGACCCAGTTAGGATTGTTTTCACTGGAGCTCAGATGAATGAGGGGGGATCTCAGAGACTTATAACATTTTAACAGGACTAGACAGGGTCGATGCAGGGAGGATGTTCCCGATGGTGGGGGATCCAGAACCAGGGGTCACATCCTGAGGATACAGGGTAGACCATTTAGGATGGAGATGAGGAGACATTTCTTCACCCAAAGAGTGGTGAGCCTGTGGAATTCATTACCACAGGAAGTAGTTGATGCCAAAACATTGAATGTATTCAAGAGGCGGCTGGATATAGCACTTGGGGCGAATGGAATCAAAGGTTATGGGGAGAAAGCAGGATTAGGCTATTGAGTTGGACAATCAGTCATGATCGCAGTGAATAGTGGAGCAGTCTGGAAGGGCTGATTGGCCTCCTACTGCTCCTATCTTCTATGTGTCTACGTTTCTATGTTGCTGTTTGCGAGTGGACCTGACAGCGCTTTTGAGCTGCCACGGCTCTAGCTGAGGCCAGCTGACTCAGCGAGGGTTAAGGGATCTGAATCCAGGACCTCCCAAGTCTGATTGGTCATTTTAACATCACATTATTGCCATACGCACTGGGCCAAAAGAGGAGACCAGCATCTCTTTTTTTTCACCCAAGGCACTGACCGCTACGTACACCTAAGTAGTAAATTATGAATTTGATCTTTACCTGACACATTAAGCTGTCCATGTACATCTGTTCAATTGATTGTGTGATCTGTGTGATGCTGTCCTTTAGGTCTTCAAAAAAAAAGGTACAAACAAATTAAAAGGCTGGTTGAGCAAAGTGGAGCTGCAATTCTTAAAGTCATCTGGTTCTAGTGAAGGGTCATCAACCCAAAACGTTAACCCTGTTTCTCTCCACGGATGCTGCCAGAACAGAATCACAAAATCCTACAGTGCAGAAGAGGCCCTTCAGTCCATCGATTCTGCACCGAAGCATGAAATGTCCTAACCTGCCCACCTAATCCCATTTGCCAGCACTTGGCCCATAGCCTTGAATGTTATGGCGTGCCAAGTACTCATCCAGGTACTTTTTAAAGGATGTGAGGCACCCCGCCTCCACCACCCTCCCAGTCAGCGCATTCCAGATCCTCACCACCCTCTGAGTAAAAACATTTTTCCTCAACTCCCCCCTAAACCTCCCACCCCTCACTTTTAACTTGTGTCCCCTCATAACTGACCCTTAAACTAAGGGGAACAGCTGCTCCCTATCCACCCTGTCCATACAAAGAACAAAGAACAGTACAGCACAGGAAACAGGCCCTTCGGCCCTCCAAGCCTGTGCCGCTCCTTGGTCCAACTAGACCAATCGTTTGTATCCCTCCATTCCCAGGCTGCTCATGTGACTATCCAGGTAAGTCTTAAACGATGTCAGCGTGCCTGCCTCCACCACCCTACTTGGCAGCGCATTCCAGGCCCCCACCACCCTCTGTGTAAAAAACGTCCCTCTGATGTCTGAGTTATACTTCGCCCCTCTCAGCTTGAGCCCGTGGCCCCTCGTGATCGTCACCTCCGACCTGGGAAAAAGCTTCCCACTGTTCACCCTATCTATACCCTTCATAATCTTGTATACCTCTATTAGATCTCCCCTCATTCTCCGTCTTTCCAAGGAGAACAACCCCAGTCTACCCAATCTCTCCTCATAGCTAAGACCCTCCATACCAGGCAACATCCTGGTAAACCTTCTCTGCACTCTCTCCAATGCCTCCACGTCCTTCTGGTCGTGCGGCGACCAGAACTGGACGCAGTACTCCAAATGTGGCCTAACCAGCGTTCTATACAGCTGCATCATCAGACTCCAGCTTTTATACTCTATACCCCGTCCTATAAAGGCAAGCATACCATATGCCTTCTTCACCACCTTCTCCACCTGTGTTGCCACCTTCAAGGATTTGTGGACTTGCACACCTAGGTCCCTCTGTGTTTCTATACTCCTGATGACTCTGCCATTTATTGTATAACTCCTCCCTACATTATTTCTTCCAAAATGCATCACTTCGCATTTATCCGGATTAAATTCCATCTGCCACCTCTCCGCCCAATTTTCCAGCCTATCTATATCCTGCTGTATTGCCCGACAATGCTCTTCGCTATCCGCAATTCCAGCCATCTTCGTGTCATCCGCAAACTTGCTGATTACACCAGTTACACCTTCTTCCAAATCATTTATATATATCACAAATAGCAGAGGTCCTAGTACAGAGCCCTGCGGAACACCACTGGTCACAGACCTCCAGCCGGAAAAAGACCCTTCGACCACTACCCTCTGTCTCCTATGGCCAAGCCAGTTCTCCACCCATCTAGCCACTTCTCCTTGTATCCCATGAGCCTTAACCTTCTTAACCAACCTGCCATGTGGGACTTTGTCAAATGCCTTACTGAAATCCATATAGACGACATCCACGGCCCTTCCTTCATCAACCGTTTTTGTCACTTCCTCAAAAAACTCCACCAAATTTGTAAGGCACGACCTCCCTCTTACAAAACCATGCTGTCTGTCACTAATGAGATTGTTCCGTTCTAAATGCACATACATCCTGTCTCGAAGAATCCTCTCCAACAACTTCCCTACCACGGACGTCAAGCTCACCGGCCTATAATTTCCTGGGTTATCCCTGCTACCCTTCTTAAACAACGGGACCACATTCGCTATCCTCCAATCCTCAGGGACCTCACCCGTGTCCAAAGAAGCGACAAAGATTTCCGTCAGAGGCCCAGCAATTTCACCTCTCGTCTCCCTGAGCAGTCGAGGATAGATGCCATCAGGCCCTGGGGCTTTGTCAGTTTTAATGTTCCCTAAAAAACCTAACACTTCCTCTCTTGTAATGGAGATTTTCTCTAACGGGTCAACACCTCCCTCCGAGACACTCCCGGTTAACACGCCCCTCTCCTTCGTGAATACCGATGCAAAGTATTCATTTAGGATCTCCCCTATTCCCTTGGGTTCTAAGCATAATTCCCCTCCTTTGTCCCTGAGAGGTCCGATTTTCTCCCTGACAACTCTTTTGTTCCTAACGTATGAATAGAATGCCTTAGGATTCTCCTTAATCCTGCCTGCCAAGAACATCTCGTGACCTCTTTTTGCCCTTCTAACTCCCCGTTTGAGTTCTTTCCTACTCTCTCTGTATTCCTCCAGAGCTCCATCTGTTTTCAGTTGCCTGGACTTAACGTACGCCTCCCTTTTCATTTTAATCAGATCCTCAATTTCCCTGGTTATCCACGGCTCTCGAATCCTACCTTTCCTATCTTTCCTTTTTACAGGCACATGCCTATCCTGCAGCCTTATCAATAGTTCCTTAAAAGACTCCCACATGCCAGACGCGGACTTACCCTCGAACATCCTCTCCGAATCAACATCCACCAATTCCTGCCTAATCCGGCTATAGTCAGCCTTCCCCCAATTTAGCACCCTGCCCGTAGGACAGCACTCATCCTTGTCCATTACTATCCTAAAGTTAACAGAGTTGTGGTCACTATTTGCCACATGTTCCCCTACCGAAACTTTGACGACCTGACCGGGCTCATTTCCCAGAACTAGGTCCAGTATAGCCCCCTCTCTAGTCGGGCTATCTACATACTGTTCCAAAGAACCTTCCAGTACGCATTTTACAAATTCCTCCCCGTCCGGACCCCAGGCTCTAAGCACTTTCCAGTCTGTGCCAGGGAAATTAAAGTCCCCCACTACAACAACCCTATGTTTTCTGCACCTATCCAGAATCTCCTGACATATCCTTTCCTCCACTTCCCGTGGGCTGTTGGGTGGTCTGTAGTACACCCCCAGCATAGTGACTGCACCCTTCCTGTTTCTGAGTTCCACCCACAGCGACTCAGTACATGACCCCTCTAAGTTGTCTACCCTCTGCACCGCGGTAATATGCTCCTTAACTAATATCGCTACTCCCCCACCTTTTTTAGCCCCTCCTCTGTCTCGCCTAAAACACTTATACCCCGGAATATTCAGCTGCCAGTCCTGTCCTTCTTTTAACCAAGTTTCCGTCACCGCAACCACATCCAAATTCCGCACAAGCATTAAGGCCCTAAGTTCGTCTGTTTTACCCGTTACACTCCTCGCATTGAAGCAGATGCACTCCAGACCTCCAGGCCCAGTCAGGTCCTCCTCCTCCAGAGTGCTCCTCCTCTTAGCTAGCCTTGCCCTGGCCCCCATGCCCTTCATAATCTTGAAGGCCTCAATCAGGTCACCCCTCAGTCTTCTCTGCTCCAACGAAAACAACCCAAGCCTATCCAACCCCTCTTCATAACTTAGTGTTCCATCCCAGACAGCATCCTGGTAAATACAGCTGAACAGTTCCAGCATTTTCTGTTTTTACTTCAAATTTCCAGCATCTGCAGTATTTCACTGTTACATTGGATTGCAGTGTGTCTAATGAACCATTCCTTCCAGGTGCAGTCACACAGAGATTCCTGCTTGGCTCTCGGTCTGTTTACCTGCAATATCATGTTCAACCTCTGCCCTCCAGCGCTGAAGGCAGTTCTCGAAGTTGTTGAGCTCTTCTTCTGTGATGTGGCGGGGCGCAGGGTGTGCCGGCATTTCCATGGGAGGCCGGGTCTGGGTGAAAGGCTTGTGCACAGTTGCACGCTGTGGTTGGGGTGTGCTCGGGGGGCTTGTAGTTTCAGGGGTCTCGGCAATCGACGCTTCTGAGGAACTGAGGAGAAAATGAAATACAGTCATCAGCATATGGGTGTTACGAGGCTCAGCGCTACTTAATTCAGTTGTGGATGGGCACAGATGCAACAAGATGGGGGAGGTGATGGTCTAGTGGTATTATCGCTAGACTATTAATCCAGAAAGTCAACAAATGTTCTGGGAACCCGATTTGAATCCCACCGCGGCAGATGGTGGAATTTGAATTCAATTTTAAAAATCTGGAATTAAGAATCTACTGATGACGATGAAACCATTATCGATTGTTGGAAAAACCCGTCTGGTTCACTAATGTCCTTTAGGGAAGGAATCTGCCATCTTTACCTGGTCTGGCCTACATGTGACTCCAGAACCACACAGCAATGTGGTTGACTCTCAACTGCCCTACAAGGGCAACTAGGGACGGGCAATAAATGCTGGCCAGCCAGCGACGCCCATGTCTCAGGAATGAATAAAATAAAAAAAACTCAAGAAGCTCAACACCATCTAGGAGAAAGCATTTTGCTGAATTTTGGCACCCCATTCCCACCACCTTAAACACAACATTCCCTCCCCTGTCAACGCAGCATTACGGCAGCGCGGGCTGCAGCAACTCACCAAGGCTTCTATCTCAGCACCTTCCAAACCCATGATCTCCACCACCTAAAAGCAGAGGGCAAAAGGTGCATGGAAATCACCGTCAGTTTCCCACCCTCCCACAAGTCGCACATCATCCTAATTGGGACAAATATCACCACGTTTGTTTATTGTCACGAGATCAAAGTCCTGGAACCCCCTACCTAACAGCACTGTGGGAGTGCTTTCACCACACAGGCCGCAGCAGTTGGCTAAGTTAACTCACCATTACTGTCGCAGCAATGCCTGGAGAAAGGCAATAAAAGCTAACCTTGCCAGCAATGCCCGCACCCAGAGGACTAATTTTTTTTTAAAGTCAATTTTCAACTTCCTTCCAAATGATTTCTCATTCCCCCCCTCTCTGTACGCTTATGTCTATTGATTTTACACAGCGAACTCAAATCGAAGGCTGCAGACTCAGCACAATGAACCTCACCCTGGCTGCTTTATCACTCGTCTGTGAAGCTTCTAGGTTTCTTTACGTTAAAGGCGTGGCATGAATACATTTAGCTGCACTTGTCCCAACTGGAGTACCTGGTTTGCATCGCTGATGCTACGTTAGTGTTAGGATGAGATCTTGTTGGGGACATTGGCAATGTGCCCACAATGTCCTGAGTGGGGGGCACACATGATGGCTTGGTCTTGGTAAACTCCCAGACATACTGTAGCATGTCTGCCAAGGGGTAACGTTCAGGACCAGATCCATAATTCATATACCTAAAAATGAGAAGGAAAAATAGGGAAAATATCAACTCCTTTACACAGAATTTATAGGCCATTTGGTTCAACTGGTCCATGTTACTGTTTATACTCCACATGCACCACCTACACCATACTTCACCTCACCCCATTAAGATAACTTTCTATCCTTTTTACCCTCATCTACTTTTCTACCTTCTCCTTAAATGCATCTATGCTGTTTGCCTCAATTACTCAATGTGGTTGCAACTTTCACATTCTACCTAACAGCTCTGGTTAAGGAATTTATCCTGAATCCGAGATATATTAGTAATTGTCATAGAGATTTACAGCATGGAAGCAGGCCCTTCGGCCCAACTTGTCCTTGCCGCCTTTTTTTTTAAACCCCTAAACTAATCCCAATTGCCCGCATTTCGCCCATATCCCTCTGTACCTATCTTACCCATGTAACTGTCTAAATGCTTTTTAAAAGACAAAATTATACCCGCCTCTACTACTATCTCTGGCACCTTGTTCCAGACACTCACCGCCCTTTGCCTTGAATTGGTACAAGACTAATGCGCAAAACCGTTCAGAACAGTGCCTTGGATTAAGCACTGGCTTTGGGAAGGTTTAAGATGTCTGAGGTTGGGGGTTCCTTTCTCTCCTTCAAGAGGGCCATTCACACTGGTCGCAAAATGGATGCTTTTCTTTTTTGAGGCCAGGTCACGCTTCTGATTAAAAAGAATGTCCTGTGTCGAGGTGGGATGCTGATCAGAGATAATCCCACAAATGGTGAATGGAGCTTCAGCAACTGGGGACTGCACTGCTGGAGTCCATGTGACGGCGGAAGTGCTGAGCAAAATTCGCTTGGCTTTGAGAAAGAAATTAGTAATTGTGTTAAATATTTGTTACCCTTTGTTTCAGATTACCTCAAGTGAAAATATTTTCTCTGCTTACACCCCATCAACCCCTTTCATAATTTTAACTCATTTCTGGTATCAATAACGATTTATTAATAAGACACTGTCAAGGGATACAGAGCAAAACTATTTTTCTCTAAAATAACAAATGCCTTTGGACCCTATACCTTTTCAATGATGTTAACTTTAAGAAGGATGTCAAGGCTTTAAAGAAGATAGAAAGAAGATAGACGAGAAAGGAAATAGAGAAGGAGGGCTTCAATTATGCAGTAAGGCTAGAAAAGTAGGGATTGTTCTCTTCAGAGCAGAGAATGCCAAGGGCAGAATTAATAGAGGTGTTCAAAATTATGAAGGGTCTTGATGGATTAAATAAGGAAAGATTGCCTTCGCTGGCAGAAGGGTGAAATGACGCACTTTCACAGTCTCGTTTGTGAATACAGAAAGGATTAATAAGAAAACAGTAGTCTCGTGGCCCCCCTACATGTCTTCTGTCCAAGAGACTTGTACCCCATCCTGAGTCACATGGGGCGATTACCCCATTCTGAGTCACACTGGTCCCCCAAGCCAGGTGACCCCTTACTCTGCTGTGTTGCACTTCACAATCACCACAAGAGAGTCAGTAAACAGAGGTAATTGGCAAAACTAGCAGGGGAGTTTTTTTTTTTTAAAACAAGCGAGTTATGGATCAGGCATGCACTGCCTGAAACAGCGACGGAAAAAGATAATGAAATGAATATATCTGTGAGGGGCAAAGAATTTACTGTCATAGAAAGAGAACTGGATGCATAATGGAAAAGGAAAACATTGCAGGGCTGCAGAAAGAACACTGGAGTGGAACAAATTGCATATCACTTTCAAAGATCCATCACACACTGGGTTGGATAGTCTCCTTCTGTGTTGTGTGCTTCGTTAGTAACATCAGTTAAATATTCCAGAAGACTGAGCATATAAATGCTCTTGCCTGAGGCAAGGTGAATGTTCCCAGGTTGCTTGGGCTCACTTTGAGACAATGTAAGTCAGTGATTTCTCAGTTTGTGCACGCTGCAGGTGTTCTTTATCATCATGTCATTTCAAAAAGGGAGATGCAGAACATTCTTTCTGATGGTGTAGAGGAATTACGAGCAGCAGAATGGAAAAGATGTTGCTGATACAAAGTCATTTCGCTTCAGACTATTAATGATGCAAATTGGAAAACTTTCTCCTTCCTTTAGCCGAAGCTGCTACAAACCCAATGCCCGAGTTGGTGAACGCGACTGCACAGCTCTCTGTCTGATTGAGTGGCCGTACCTCTCCAGTCGCTGCTGTAGGACAGTTGACTGCTCTTTCAGCCTCTTCACCTCGTCCCTCCTGCTGCGTGTAAGTTCCTTGTTCTTGTGTAGATACCTGAGCATACATAACCAGGAGGTTATTATTGTACAGTTAAGATTCCAAATGGCTTATTCTTCATGAAGAGGATGATGGCCACCATTGGTATTCAACTTTTCTTTCCCCCCCACACTCACAGGATGCGTACATCACGGGCCTTTCACAACTTAAGGATGTTCCAGAGCATTTCCCAGCTAATGAGTTACTAATGAAGGCCACTGTTGTAATGCAGTGAAACACAACAGCAAATCAGTACAGCAAAGTTTCTCAAATAGCGAGGAGGGAATGACCAGATAATCTGCTTTATTGTCGGCTGAAGGATAAAAATTGGCTAGGACACTGGGAGAATACGCCTGCTCATTTTTAAATAGGGTCACAAGACTTTTTATGTCCGCTTTAGAGTCCAGATGGGGCGTCAGTATGACGTGCATTCTGAAATACAGGAGGGTATTCCCCTCAGCGTGGCACTGGAGTGCCAGCCTGGATTACACCCATAAGTTTCTGGAGAGGGCTTTAAACTCACAACCTTCTCACTCAGCGTTCAAGAGAGAATAATTAAAACAATTTGAAATGTGTCCACTGGATTCACACCTCAACACCACCACCCCCCGCACACCCCCCCCCCCCCCCCCCCCCCCCCCCCACCACTTTGAAGTTGCACCCACCTTCAAGTTTCCTCAATAGGATGAAGATCACATCTCCATCGCCAAGTGCACAAGTAATAACAACATGATTCAACCTCACATCTGTTCACGTTTCAGATGAGAAAGCTGAGTTTAGTAGATCCAGTTAAAGCCTAAGAACAAATGTGAAATTGGGAAACAAATTTAGATCTCCATTAACTCATGAAAATGTGGGATCTGATGTCTGGCCATTTTAATTGTAAGCTCTGTTAATGCAATGCACACTGTCTGAACATAATGGACTGGAGAGAAGAGTTGATGAACCATTTCAAAGTTAAGTCTCCAATTTACCCAGATCTTATTCATTCATGGGACATGGGCATCGCTGGTTGGCCAGCATTTATTGCCCATCCCTGGTTGCCCGAGAGCAGTTGAGTGTCAACCACATTGCTGTGGCTCTGGAGTCACATGTAGGCCAGACCAGGTAAGGATAGCAAATGTCCTTCCCTAAAAGGACATTAATGAACCAGATGGGTTTTTTCGACAATCAACAATGGTTTCATGGTCATCAGTAGATTCTTAATTCCAGATTTTATTTAATGAATTCAAATTCCACCATCTGACTGGTGGGATTTGAAGCCGGGTCCCCAGAACATTAGCTGAGTTTCTGGATTAATAATCTAGTGGCAAGACCACTAGGCCATCGCCTCCCCTGAACCTGCACTAGCCAATTCCAAAGACTGCAATTAAATCTCTAAACTGCACTAAACAATCACCCGACCATCAGCAATGTTTCTTACATTCCAGAACTGATCAAACTTGTAAAGGAAATGACTTCATTGGCTGCAAAGCACTTTGGCATTTCCCGAGGTTGTGAAAGGTGGTATATCAATTCAGGTCTTTGCATTTCTACATTTGCAGATGTAAGTCTATCTATCTGCAACATCAGATAATTCACTCTACACAGAAGATCCTCTCAAGGGACTTGCAAGTTATCCAAATTATGTTTAAAAAGTCATTGATTCCCTAATACACGTTTATCATTACCCAGAAGATTGACTCACCTGTCCATATAAATGATGTGAGGAAATTCCAGTTTCTTGTGAATTTTTTCTGGTCTACCCAAAGACTGATTAAACTCAAATCTAGAGAGTTCAAAAGTCAATACAGGAGGTAGTTTGGTAAACCAGTTCTGGAAAGGAAATGGGCAGAATTAAAGTTCATCACGTATTTGCTAAGTTCACACACAGTATTATAGAAAGTCCTTGAGTAATTCACAGATTAATCTAAAAGGTAATGGGGAAAAAAACTTGCATATTGAAAATGTCCCTCATCGCATCTCTTTAAGAGATTGGAGTGCATAGGATTGGGACAAGTGTATTGAGATGGATAGAAAACTGGTTGGCAGAGAGGAAACAAAGAGTAGGAATTAATGGGTCCTTTTCAAATTGGCAGGCAGTAACTAGTGGGGTGCCACAGGGATCAGTGCTGAGACCCCAGCTATTCACAATATACATTAATGATCTGATGAGGGAACAAAATGCAACGTCTCAAAGTTTGCAGATGATACCGAGTTGGGTGGGAGGGTAAACTGTGACGAGGATGCAGAGATCCTTCAGCATGATCTGGACAGGTTGGGTGAGTAGGCAAATCAATGGGATTTGGGGTAAATGGGATCAAATGTTATGGAGAGAAAGCAGGACTAGGCTATTGAATTGGATGATCAGCCATGGTGATGAATGGCAGAGCAGGCTCGAAGGGCTGAATGGCCTCCTCCTATCTTCTACGTTTCTATGTAATTTGACTCCACTGTTGCTGTTAAACAGGCACATTTGCAACCACAAACAGCAGTGTGGTGCAGGATCAGTTATGGGCCTAGAAATTCAACACTGATTGGTGAACATGAGGGGACATGAAAGGCAGAAGCAAGGTAATCCCTGCACCTTCTCATCCCTGTGTTTCTTTAATTTATCCTTTCATGGGAATATGGGAGTCATTAGGCAGGCCAGCATTTAATGTCCATCAGTATTATTCTTTGTAAAAACATGTTTATTCATAGAATACCTGAAATAAGCAGTTCAAATCATCATGATGGTAAAGTACAATGATATTCACATTTTCTGCAGAGATGAAGATGCACTCTGAGGCGCTTCAATACGGGAATGAGAACATTACAAACATTTCAATGTTTTTGTTGCAGGGAGTACAATGCTGTTCATAGAAGATAGGAACAGCAGGAGGCCAGTCGACCCTTCAAGCCTGCTCTGCCATTCGTCACGATCATGGCTGATTGTCCAACTCAATAGCCTATATAAACATATAAATTATATACTTCGATCGTGTCGCACTCTGAGGTGCTTCAACAGTTACATTGACTAGATACAGTCAGGTTTAAGCTTACAGTCTCTAAGGGGTTTTACCTGGTTACCAGCCCCTCGGTGTACGTTGGTTAAAAGTCCTGACACAGTGGTCTTTCCCCCATTGTGCCTTGGTAGCAGCTGCATCACTAATTGCCCTTGAGAAGGTGGTGGTGAGCTGCCACATGTGGTTCTTCACTGCGGTTGGTCACAGTCCTGAAACTCCCCCGCTAATGACACTATGAACGTACCTACACCACATGGACTACAACAGTTCAAGAAGGTGGCTCACCACATTTATAATGGTGCTGCATCCCATGAACAAACATTGGGCCCCAGGCCTCAATTCTATGAAGACAAGACTTTGCCATAATAACTTAAACATTGGTGCATTACAGGTCTTGCCATAGAGGAATCTTTGATGCAGGTTTCTCAAATTGGAGGGGACGTTTCCGCTAGTAGGAAAAACTAGAACCAGAGGGCACAACCTCAGGCTAAAGGGACGATCCTTTAAAACAGAGATGAGGAGGAATTTCTTCAACGAGAGAGAGGTGAATCTGTGGAACTCTTTGCCGCAGAAGGGTGTGGAGGCCAGGTCATTGAGTGTCTTTAAGGCAGAGATAGGTAGGTTCTTGATTAATAAGGGGATCAGGGGTTATGGAGAAAAGGTAGGAGAATGGGGATGAGAAAAATATCAGCTATGATTGAATGGTGGAGCAGACTTGATGGGCCGAATGGCCTAATTCTGCTCCTTTGTCTTATGGTTAGGGGTCTCTCTTTCTCTCTCAGGTAGGCAGGGTGGCGATACAGGGACGAGTCCAGTAAAGACTATGCACACGAGCTGCCAGCCACCTCTCATCCCCAGCACGTACCATTCAGAAGACAGCTCACCTCTTGGCCAGATGTGACTGACTGATCCGAGTGCAGTGTCTCTATCTCCCCAACCACCATGGCGCCTTCCAGGCACTCATGGAGATCATTGAAACCATTAACCTGCAGAGGATACTGTCCGAACGTTTCAATGTTGGAGAACATTTTGCCTGTAACAGTGGCAGAGAGAAATAAAGAATCTCAGCCTGTTTCACATGATGCACTTGTTTACAATGGCATAATGCAACCAAATATTCAGAAGCAATTGGTTCGTGTTTTGTCAGGAATACAGTGAGTGCGTTTTTATTCACATCAGATACAACTAGTGTTAAAAACAAAGTTAAAAAGTTATAAATGAGCGTTTGCAGAAAATATGGTCAGTCAACTGTCTGCCGTTTGGAGGACTTAGTTTCAAGTTTTTAAAAAAGTTTATTTATTAGTGTCACAAGTAGGCTTACATTAACACTGCAATGAAGTTACTGTGAAAATCCCCTAGTCGCCACACTCCAACGCCTGTTCAGGTACACTGAGGGAGAATTTAGCATGGTCAATGCACCTAACCAGCATGTCTTTCGGACTGTGGGAGGAAACTGGAGCTCTCAGAGGAAATCCACACAGACACGGGGAGAAGTGCAGACTCCACACAGACAGTGACCCAAGCCGGGAATCACACCTGGGTCCCTGACGCTGTGGGACAGCAGTGCTAACCACTGTGCCGCCCTCTTAGAAAATACGTTCTTCCTGTACAGTTAAAAATATGAGTATATTACTGTACTATTGTTACAGAGACTTTTCAAATATCACCATGGCAGTTGTGGAATTTAAACTCAGTTAATTAAATAAATCTACGAAAATAAAGCTTGTATCTGTGATGCTGACTATGAAACTCCCAGATTGTCATAAAAAAACAAACTGGTTCATTAATGCCCTTTGGGGAAGGAAATTTGCCATCCTTACCCAGTCTGACCTTTCTGTGATTCCAGACCCACAGCAATGTGGTTAACTTTAAGCTCTCTGAAAAGGGTCTAATGGTCTAAGCCATTCAGTTAAATCCAAGAAGGTGGCTGTTCTCCACCTTCATCAAGGGGAATTTGGGGATAGGCAATCAACATTGACCTTGCAAAGATGTCCACATCTCATGAATGAATACGCAAAAATCATCAGCCCATCAGGGATGGGTTGATGATCAATTTCCCAATAATCACAGGACAAGCTGCCAACCCAAACTCTTATGAGCAATTTATAATGATATGACAGAAAGAATAACTACCAATAGTTTTAGACTAGTAAATGAAGCCCTGTTGACAAATCACAACAGGAAGCTAGTACCGTCATGAATGCCTTCAGCCAAGAACGTTCCATAGAAGAGTTCCACCATTGGGTTTTGCGACTTTTTCTGTGAATTCCTACAACGTATCAAAGACAATTAATATTTTTGATTTCATCCAACAGCCTTCTTTTAATAGTTAATCGAGATGAAAGACAGAATAAACAGGTGGGAGTGTCACATAATAGATTTAAGAAAAACGAAGGCCGTAGGATTAATGAGCTACGGACAGCAGGGTTACAAAGTTGACTAAGAGGCAAACAGCAGAGAGAAGGGGTGGATGGTTGTTTGTCAGAATGGAGCTCAGTGCACAGTGGTATTTCCCAGGATAGTGTTGGTGATAGAAGTGGGGAAACTGGCTTAAATGAATTACTACCCAGTTGCATGGAGGAGCTGAATAGTGATCAGCAGATACAAATCGTGCAGCCTGAGAAAATTTAAAGTAAAGCTAAAAAGTTTATTTATTAGTCACAAGTAAGGCTTACATTAACACTGCAATGAAGTTACTGTGAAATTCCCTTAGTCGCCACATTCCGGCGCCTGTTCGGGTCAATGTACCTAACCAGCACATCTTTCAGGCTGTGGGAGGAAACCGGAACACCCGAAGGAAACCCATGTAGACACAGGGAGAACGTGCAAACTCCACACAGACGGTGACCGAAGCCGGGAATCGAACCCAGGTTCCTGGTGCTGTGAGACAGCAGTGTTAACCACTGTGCCATCGTGCCGCCCACTGTGCCACAATGCCACCCCCCCCTTTGCACCACTTTTTCCAATAACTTGGGGACATTATTACCAGAACATGATAATGTCCCTTTTTGTCAAATTTGATTGCTGATTGCTGCAGAGCCTGACGTCCACTGCAGGTAACAATGCTCCCTACGGAGTCCCTTCAGTGAGCTGAACTTACTTCCTATTTGCTGCCATCTGGAATGCATCCTCCAGCCAGTCCAGGAGTTTGTGGGTAAACTCACTCACATCCTGGTTAAAAAGAGAGAATAATGCAGAGAGCATTAAGAGGCTTTTGCAGATAAACACAGCTCTTAATCTGCTTTCATTGTCCCCAATTCCAGTTACACTAACCCAACATTTTCACCTTTAATTGCAAGTCTAAGTTAGGGTTAACATCTCATCTGAAGGGCAATGGCACTTCCGAAAATGCAGCTGAGCTGAAGTGTCAGCCTAGGTTGTGTGTTCAAATCCTGGCATGGAGTTCAAACTGAACTTCTTAAACCCACAGAAGTAATGCCATCATAGAATCCTACAGCGCTGAAGGAGGCAATTCGGACCTTCGAGTCTGATCGACCATAATCCCACCCAGGCCCTATCCCCATAACCCCATGTATTTATCCGAGCTAGTCCCCCTGGCACTAGGGCAATTTTAGCATGGCCAATCCACCTAACCCGCACATCTTTGGACTGTGCGAGGAAACCGGAGCACCCAGAGGAAACCCACGCAGACACGGGGAGAACTTGCAGATTCTGCACAGTGACCCGAGCCGGGAATCAAACCCGGGTCCCTGGCACTGTGAGGCAGCAGTGCTAACCACTGTGCCGCCCCAAACACAATCAAGCTGACAAGAGTCTAGATCTAGGAGTCAACGTACAGTCTTAGAACCAACTTCTCAATGGACAGTATTGGATGGAGAAGTTAACGCAGGTTCTTAATGTGCAGCCGAACTACCTGAACAAATGGGCAGGGCCTCCAACCAAAGAGAGACCATCACTGACAATGCAGCACTTCTACAGTACTGCATTTGCGTATTTCTCAGTATAATATGGCGAAACATCTAGTATTGCTTCAGAGGTTTGAATATTGCCAAATTGGCCAAAAAAAGCACAAGAATCTTTCAGACTTCACTTAGGAAATCCTTCCATAAGAAATGGATACAAAATCATTTACTATTTGTCCAGTTGTGGTGTGCCTATCAGTTTAGTTATAATGGATAAAGTTACTTGAAGTATCTGAAATGCAAAGAAATGAATATACAATAAATGGAACAAAGTGCATGATACAATGTGAAATGTTAAGTACACTAGTTGAATGACCTACATTCATTCAATGGGTGGCACAGTGGCCAGCACTGCTGCCTCATAGCTCCAGGGACCTGGGTTTAATTCCGGCCTTGGGTCATTGTCTGTGTGGAGTTTGCACGTTCTCCCTGTGTCTTTGTGGGTTTCCTCCGGGTGCTCCGCTTTCCTCCCACAGTCCAAAGATGTGCGAGTTAGGTGGATTGGCCATGCTAAAATTGCCCTAGTGTCAGGGGGACTAGGTAGGGTAACTACATGGGGTTATGGGGCTCGTGTCAGGGGGATTAGCAGGGTAAATATGTGGGGTTACGGGAATAGGGCATGGATGGGATTGTGGTCGGTGCAGACTTGATGGGCCAAATGGCCTCCTTCTGCACTGTAGGATTCTATGACTCATTCACCATTCTACGAGATATCAAGTCAGGCCAGTGTTAAAATAATTATATTTTAATAACAGGTATATCATCATCTAAAACAGAAAGATAGATTAACTTGTATACGATTCTGAGGGAGCTTGTCAGGGTAGGTGCTGAGAGGATGTTTCCTCTCGTGGGGAAATGTAGAACTAGGAATTGACTCCAATTCAAGATGGAGATGAGAAGAATTTTCTTTCAGAGGGTCATTATGCTGAGAGTTCTCGTCCCCAACGAACTGTGGAGGCTGGGTCACTGAGCATGTTCAAGACTGACTTAGACAGAGAGCCAAGAGTTATAGGGGACAGGCAGGAAAGTAGAATTAAGGCAACAAGTAGATCAGGCATGATATTATTGAATGGAGGAGCAGGCTCAAGGAGCTGAATGGCCTACTTTTGCTCCCATTTCTTATGATCTTATCTTATTGAACACTCATCGGTGTAACAGAACCATTAACTTCTCTTCCACATGTTGACAGACCTAAAGTTAATTTATTACTGTCACAAGTAGGCTTACATTAACACTGCAATGAAGTTACTGGGAGAATCCCCTAGTTGCCACACTCCGACGCCTGTTCGGGTACACTGAGGGAGAATTTAGCACGGCCAATGCATCCTAACCAGCACATCTTTCAGACTGTGGGAGGAAACCGGAGCATCCGGAGGAAACCCACGCAGACACAGGGAGAATGTACAGACTCCGCACAGTGATTCAAGCTGGGAATTGAACCCGGGTCCCTGGCGCTGTGAGATGGAAGTGCTAACCACTGTGCCACTGACCAATAGGAGAATTCCAGAATTTTCCATTGTTACCAGCATTTATGGCTTTATGTTGAAGTTGTGTAGTTCTACACCTCTATTGATGTTAGAATCTCAGTACTTTTTTTAGATATAAGGAGTGATTCTCTGACCCACCTGCTGTGCTTCACTTGATCTGAAAGCGTCCTTAAGGAGATCGACTGCATTTGATGGATCAACATACTTCCGCTTAGAGGCAACCATCAAGGCAAACAGACACCGCAGTTCTTGCATAAATGCCAAGTTTCGCTGCTCCTATTCAATGAACAATACGAAGTTGCAAATGACAATTAATATAATCAATCCAAGTGGTCCATGCTTGTGTTTATGTGGTACACAAACATCCTCCCACCCTGTCAGCATAACTCTATTCCTTTCTCCCTCCTGTGCCAGATAAACACATCTATGCTATCTGTCTCCACGTTCAAATTCTCACCAGTCTGAGTTTCTCCCAAACTCTCCATCAGAGTTATTAATGACTATCTTATACTTAAGACCCCTAAATTTGGCCTTCTCCATAGGTGGAAACATTCTCTATGTTTACCCTATTGAAACGAAACTCTTTCTAATTTGAAAAGCCTCTATTAGGTCACTCCTCCACCTGCATAGTCTCTCCCAATAGTTCTAAAATCTCAGTTTTGGAATCATCCTTGTAAATCCATTTTTTTTGTACTTTTCGATCACTTCACAGATGAACTTACTGCGTGGCTTCTGCAGTTTTCGTGTGGGTTTTCTGGTACTGTGTAGTTCAGCACTAGCCGTCGAAATTCAGGCAGTTGGAATAGGGACTAAAATCAAAATATACAAAAAAAAGAGTTAGAAGCGTCACATAGAAGTCTCTGGAAATTCCAAACAGCCTCAACCCAAAGGTGCAGAACCAAAGTGAACATCTGTCACACAGAATCCAACTGGACTTGTTCCATAGCTTACAGATATGTCATTGGGCGCACGGTGGTACTGTGGCTAGCATTGCTGCCTCACAGCACCAGGGACCCGGGTTCAATTCCCTGCTTGGGTTTATCCGTGTGGAGTCTGCATGTTAGACCATAAGACATAGGAGCAGAATTAGGCCACTCGACCCATCGAGTCTGCTCCGCCATTCAATCATGGCTGATATTGTTCTCATCCCCATTCTCCTGCCTTTTCCCCATAACCCCTGACCCCCTTATTAATCAAGAACCTATCTATCTCTGTCTTAAAGACACTCAATGACCTGGCCTCCACAGCCTTCTGCGGCAAAGAGTTCCACAGATTCACCACTCTCTGGCTGAAGAAATTCCTCCTCATCTCTGTTTTAAAGGATCGTCCCTTTAGCCTGAGATTGTGCCCTCTGGTTCTAGTCTTTCCTACTAGTGAAAACATCCTCTCCATGTCCACTCTATCCAGGCCTCGCAGTATCCTGTAAGTTTCAATAAGATCCCCCCTTCATCCTTCTAAACTCCAACGAATACAGACCCAGAGTCCTCAACTGTTCCTCATACGACAAGCTCTTCATTCCAGGAATTATTCTTGTGAACCTCCACTGGACCCTTTCCAAGGCCAGCACATCCTTCCTTAGATATGGGGCCCCAAACTGCTCACAATACTCCAAATGGGGTCTGACCAGAGCCTTATACAGCCTCAGAAGTACATCCCTGCTCTTGTACTCTAGCCCTCTCGACATGAATGCTAACATTGCATTTGCCTTCCTAACTGCTGACTGAACCTGCACGTTCTCCCCGTGTCTGCCTGGGTTTCCTCTGGACGCTCCGGTTTCCTCCCACAGTCCGAAAGACGTGCTGGTTAGGTGCATTGGCCATGTTGAATTCTCTCTCAGTGTACCTGAACAGACGCCAGAGTGTGGCTACTAGGGGATTTTCACAGTAACTTCATAGCAGTGTTAATGTAAGTCTACCTGTGACATTAATTAATAAACTTTGTCCCATCAATTAATCATGAAATAATCCCCATATTTTCACTGCTCAAAATTTCACTAACAATTCCCAAAAAATAAACATTGGAGCAATGGCACTTGGCAGCACTTCAATCACAGTCTGATGAGTTAACAAATCTCGGGTGCACTGAACCGAGGATATCAAGTAATACCTTAATCTCACTGCTTGCTATTGTTATCATTAGTTCTAGTGGAAGTCCAATTATAGCAGCATACATCTTGCTAAATGAAAACAATTACAAGGTTTACCTACTGCACCTTCTAACATCCTGATCGTTGCATAATGCAATAATAATGGACTCATTAGAGCGCAACTATTAGCCAGGGCAGCAGGAGAACTCCCCACCTCCCCTTTGAAATAACGCCATGGGATCTCTTACATCCAACCTTAAGGGCAGATGGGACCCATTTTAACTTCTCACCCAAAACAGCACATTGAAGCATTAGCCACGATTACGTTCTCAAATACAGAACTGGAACAGGCCTTGAATCCATATCTTCTGAATCAGAGCAAAATGCGCTACCTATTCATCCACAGCTGACACCAGCCATCCAGGAACAGCTGGAATAATGCTGATAAGCACAAGAACCTGACAATACCTCAGCCTTGGGGAGAGCTATGCCACTGTCAGCATTGAGTTGTGCAACAGTAAATAGATATCATCACTGCATTGTCAACAGATCTGTAACTTAAAAGTCATTGCGTGAACAGATGTAGCTAAAGGGAAAACAAACATTGGGCACTGTTTCTGCTGCTATACTATCTTAATATCAACAATCAAACCATTGCTCATCATCCCTGACCATTTTGCTTCCATGAGTTGAGTTTATAGCTGGTCGTTGAGCAAGTAAACGCAAGCCATGTTGTGACATTCTGCGGAATGTTCCCGTCCCGCCCGCCACAGGGGTCATAGCGACCATTCAAAGGTTCATTGACCTCGGGTGAGTTTTTTTTCCAGTTTTGGGGCGAGCGCAGCTAGAAAATCCTGCCCATTAAGTCACACAGACCAGTAAAGCCCAAGGTTCAGTCATGAGTCCTTTCTGAATGAGGCAATCTGTGGTTCTGTGCCTGCGCTACGGCTGATCCCAGTATCCAGCCCTGTGTTCACTGATCTACTGTGGCTAACAGTCCAGCGTCAGTCTCAAAATTCTCATCCTGTGCTCCAAATATCTCTCCATGGTCTTGTCTCTTCTGATCTCCTTCAGCTCTTTGACTCCCGAAGATTTCAAAGTTCCTCCCGAACTAGGCTCTTGCCTATGTTCATTGCTCAGTCATTTGCAGCTGTTAGTTCTGCTGCTTAGGTCCTAAGCTCTGGAATTCCCTTCCTAAAACTCCCTGCCCCTCTCACTCCTCCTTTAAAACCTAAATCATTTATCAAGCATTTGCATTTGTGTCCCAAGATTAGCTCCCTCAGTGTGAAAGTTAGTCTGATAACAACCTATTGTTAGCTGCATTTTAATTGTGTTGAATTATGAAGGTTGAGAACATTAATTAGGATTTCACTTGAGTATGTATCTTCTTGAAACTCTGGTGTCACTGAGCTAAGAGGTGTACGCTTGTAATGTATCACTCTGTAAATAAATGGGAGACTCATGAAGATCGGTCCCACTGCAATCCTTCACCAGCTGGCATTCCAAATTAAAACATTGGCGAATGAATTGAGAATGGCTTGGGAAATTTTATAATGTTAAAAGTGATCTTGAAATGTGCGTCGTGTTACAATCCCAGTTGGTGTTATAACTGGACGGGAAGATCCCAAAATGGAACACTGACTCAAAAGACCGTAACTTTTACCTTTTTTTAATACAACGTGGAGTCACAGGGCCGCTAATTAGTTTTAACAAGAAAAAGAAACATTTATTAAACATGAAAAATCGGAGGATAGAATATGCCTTTACTCCCTCCTTAGCTTAACAACTGGATACAGATTTTAAGATTAACACCGATTATAACATACATCTTAAGCTGCAATTATCTCATTAACACACAAAGTCCCTTTTAAGCACACAAGATGACTGTGGTCAGACACACTCTTCTCTGAACCCAACTGAATGTCCTCAAAATCCCTCCGGATGATTCTTATGCTGTGATTCATCAATTCACTGAACTCCGGCTTCCACACAAGTGTCTTCAAATTCCGCTTTCAAAAGTCACACTTCGAAATCTTCTTTTAAATGATACTTTATCTCCACTGCTTCTATCCAGGTTTTGCTTTCTGGTTTTACACTTCTCCCTTCAGGTTTCCTTTGTTTTGAAAGCTTTTACACAAACTCCGAATTCCAGTCATCGATTTCTACAATTATTTCAAATAGTCTCCCCCAAACTGTAGTAAGTTTCTCAAAAAATCTTAGCAGCACTGCAAATATACTTCTGGCCTCTTATGAATGAGTGCCTTTTCAACGAACAATTAATACAGGATTTCATCATAACAGAACAATAAAAAAAATCTCTTCACTAAAAAGGGACAAGTCTGATGACAAATTCCTTTCAAAGATGTATTTCTCATTCCGTTTACTGAACAATTATTTTTTCAAGTGTTAAACGGTTGCATTTTTAAATGAGGGATGTCATTGTATCTCTAGATCTCAGCTGACCCCTTTTCACCTGTTTATCTATCCCTTACTAAGATTGGAGAGTTAGCTCATCTGTCCTGACAAACAACACAAGATACCAAGTCTGCCTCAGCACATTAGCGGCCATCTGATACCAACCTACTAACGATACTCAACGTGAATTACATGCTCGATGCCAAGTTCAAACTTATGCGGTTTGCTCTGGGTGTCTTAATTCTGTAGCCAATTTGGCTGGAGCTCAGGGAATGAATCACAACGAGGATTGGATTCCCAATGAAAATGCCATTTAACTGATCTCTCCATTTGCTACAGTGCCTTCAGATTAGTAGACTTGAGCAGAAGGAATCATAAAACCCATAATGTGCACTGGCACATTAACTAGATGTCAATGACTAGATCCTCATCTAAAAATCTGGTGCTTCAATCAGTGCACATTTGCAGAAATGTCTTACTGCAGCATTGATCCTCAAGAGTTCAGTCAGAGAACCAGTCAAAACTTCACACACTCAGCAGTATGTGGGCATCATTTTCCATGGGAATACTGAAACAGGTGTTGACCGAGATAGCTCAAATCAGGGTATGGCGGAGACATTTACTGGTCCAAAGAACAAACTTCGTAAATAATGAGATAAAGGATGATAGAAGATGTGACCCAAGTAGAAACGTTTCTCCTGAATCCCTTATAGGATTTACTGGACAATCTTATTTTTCATGGCCTCTAGATTCAGGCACCCACACAAGTGGAAAGACTTTCTTTATATAGGCTCACAAATGGACCCCTTCATAATCTTAAAGGCCTCCATCAAGTTACCCTCAATAAGTGGAGAAACCTCATGCACAGTGTTCCCCAAATTGGAGTCATGTGGATTCTTGGGTAAAGCCAAATAAACTTGTGGTCAATTTATGGATAAACTTTGAGAAATTCCTTTCCAGCCCCATAACGCAATCGAGTAAACTCAAGGAAGACCTGGGTATTCATAGCCCATCACAAGGTGAACTGAATTAACCAACATTCACCCAGGTAAGCCAGCAAGGAGCACCTCTAGCCCCAATCAAGTTTCAACTTGTAATTAGAATCACTGAATCCCCACAGTGCAGAAGGAGGTCTTTCAGCCCATTAAGTCCACACCAACTCTCCAAAAGAACATATTACCCAGTCCCTCTCCCCCGCCCTATCCCCATAACCCCACACACTTACCATGGCTAATCCATCGGGCCAACACATCTTTGGACACTAAGGGGCAAGTTAACATGGCCATTCCACTCAACCTACACATCTTCAGACTGAGGGGGGAAACCGGAGCACCCGGAAGAAACCCACGCAGACACGGGGAGAACGTACAAACTCCACACAGACAGTTACCCAAGGCTGGAATTCAGCCCGGGTCCCTGGCGCTGTGAGGCAGCAGTGCTAACCACTGTGCCACCGTGTCACCCCACAAATCACTTTTTATGGGGCAAAATGATGCAATCTGATGTCAAAGCTGAATCAAAACCTGAATCAATTCCTGTGAGATGCAGAGGAATCTCTTGACTTGCAAAGATCAGATCAAAAATTCTAATCCATATGAGGGTTCACAAAAAAAAGTACAAAAGACAGAATTCCAGGATTTCTTCTCCTATCCTCTCTGCCCCTCTTGTCCCACTGGCCACCTATCCTCACGTTTCCGATCAAGTGGGATGGGAGACTTCAGACCTCTTTCTTTTCAACCTCCTTAAAGAGACATGGCATAGCTGGGAGCACGCTTGCCTCTGTTTTGGATTTCCGCACGATTTTTTAAATACTTTTCCAATTCAATCAAATCAAGTCCAATTCAGAGTCTCAACAAGTTGAGACATTTCCGATCCAAGGTGACAAGACAGGTTATGCAACCCCTGTCTTGGGCTTGATCTACATGAGCCAAGCTGATTGGAGGAGGCGCAGGTCTTCCTCCTCCAAGGCTTGATCTCATTTGCATCTTAGCCAAAAGGCCGAGATGCCGCTTAAAAAAATTTGCTTCATATGAAAATGAAGCTTAAACGTAGCCTAATGACCTCAACCAAGTGCAGCACCCAATCCATACTACACTTGATCTTAGCCAAAAGGCCGAGAAGAACCAAATGTTCCAGTGCAGTGCTGAGGGAATGCTGCACTGCTGCAAGTGTGACGTTCGACCAAAGCCCCATCTGCCCTTTCAGTAAAATATCCTACGGGTCTTCTGAAGAAAAGTCCAAGAGTTATCTCCCCTGAGTCCGGGCTAATATTTATCCTTCAATCAACATCACAAAAACAGACTACCTGGTATCTATCATGTTTCTGTTTGTTGGAGCTTGCTGTGTGCAAATTGGCTGCAATGTTTTCTACATTACAACAGTGGTCATCCTGCCAAGGTGCTTCACTGCCAGTAACATGATTTGACCCACCCAGTGGTTGTGAAAAGCACTGTAAAAATGTGAGTCATCCTTTTTCCTTCTTTGACAAAGGTATCTAAATATCTCTATTGGAGAGGTTGGGGTTATTTTTCTTGGAACAAAAAAGGCAGCAGGGTGAATTGATAGAGGTGTACGAAATTATGGTGGGAAGAGATAGAGTGGACAGGATAAAATTGTTTCCCTTGGCGGAGAATTTTAGAGCCAGGTGTCATAGATTCAAGATAAGTGGCAGAAGGTGTAGCAGGGACATGAGGAAGAACTTTTTTATGCAGAGGGTGGTGAGTGTCTGGAATTCACTGCCTGAGTTGGTGGTGGAGGCAGAGACTCTAAACTCTTTTAAAAAGTACCTGGATCTGCACCTTAAGTGCTATAAGCTGCAGGGCTATGGGCCGGGTGCAGACAGGTGGGTTTAGAAAGGTGGGTGTCCTCATTGCAGTGTTAATGTAAGCCTACTTGTGACTAATAAATAAACTTTATGGTTTTCTTCTGCGCTGTAACTTTTCTATGGTTCTATGCAGCTTGGTGTCAAATTTAGTTCCATAATTGCTTCTATGAAGCAATGACCTTGGGATATTTTGCCACATTAACGGTGCTTTAGATATGCAAGTTATTATTATTGTACTGTGACAGATGAGGATAGCCCCAAGGCAGAAAAATGATAGATGTTCACACAGGCTCATGTTCTCCTTAGTATTCAGGCTCATTACCTGTATTACTGCACTGAACCAGCAAGTGTTTCCAACATTCTTGAGTCCCACCGGCCACTTATCCTCGCGTTTCCTATCGTGGGGGTTGGGGGAATCCCCCCATACTTCGCACCTCTTCCTTTTCAACCCAACTTTACTCTCGCCGGCATTTGCATCACCCACTCTGTAACAAGAGAGAAAATTCTAGCACCTTCAAACCAAGAGCCCAAAATCACATAGGAAGACACGCAATTAAATCTATATCACGCTGAGAGAAAAAAATTTTTTTTTGTTTACATAAAGTAGATTTACCAAATAAACCAAAGGGGGGGGGCGAACAGACTCACTCAGGTTTACAATCTATTATTCTAAGGAGGGATTTAACAAAGACCAGGTGTCTCCCACAAGAAATGACCCATTGGAAAGATTCAGCTAAGACCCCGGTTCCCAATGAGACCGTGACTGAGACAGACAGCGACTTGAAAAGTTATGGGGAGGCAATGGCCTAGTGGCATTATTGCGAGACTATTAATCCAGAAGCTCTGCTAACGTTCTGGGGACTTGGGTTCGAGTCCCGCCACGGCAGATGATGGAAGTTGAATTTTTAAAATAATAAATATCCGGAATTAAGAATCTACTGATGACCATGAAACCATTGTTGATTGTTGGAAAAGCCTATCTGGTTTATTAATGTCCTTTAGGGGAGGAAATCTGCCATCCTTACCCGGTCTGGCTTACATGTGACTTCAGAGCCACAGCATGTGGTTGACTCTTAAATGCCCTCGGGCAACTAGGGATGGGCAATAAATGCTGGCCAGCCAGCGATGCCTATGTCCCATGAATGAATAAAAAACAGACATGAGATGCAAAACATGTTCAAGGATGAATGTGGGGTGAGGGCAGGAAAAAAGAAAGAAGACAAAGGGTTTCTTTTCCCTAATGAATTCAGGTTACGGGGGCTTCACTAGCTTGGCCAGCATTTACTGCCCATCCCTAATTGCTCTTCAGAAGATGGCGGGGAGCAGCGTGCTTGATAACTGGGATGCTTACCAGGATGCTACCGGGACTTGATGGATTGAGTTATAAGGAGAGGCTGGATAGACTGGGACTTTTTTCTCTGGAGCGTAGAAGGTTGAGGAGTGATCTTATAGAGGTTTATAAAATAATGGAGAGGCACAGATGAGCTAGATAGTCAGTATCTTTTCCCAAAGGTAGGGGAGTCTAAAATTAGAGGACATAGGTTTAAGGTGAGAGGGGAGAGATACAAAAGTGTCCAGAGGGGCAATGTTTTCACACAGTGGGTGATGGGTGTCTGGAACAAGCTGCCAGAGGTAGTAGTAGAGGCGGGTACAATTTTGTCTTTTAAAAAGCATTGAGATAGTTACATGGGTACGATGGGATTCGAGGGATATGGGCCAAATGCGGGCAATTGGGATTAGCTTAGGGGTTTTAAAAAAAAGAACGGCATGGATAAGTTGGGCTGAAGGGCCTGTTTCCATGCTGTAAACCTCTATGACTCTATAACTGCGTTTCCATGCTGTAAACCTCTATGGCTCTATAACTGCGTGGCTTACTCGGTCATTTCTGAGGTCAGTTAAGAGTCGACCACTTTGTTGTGGGTCTGGAGTCACATATACACCAGACCAGGTTAGGATGTGAGGTTTTCTTCATCTCAAAGGAAAACAATTAGTGAAACAAACGGCGTTTTATAATAATCGGTAGTTGCGTGGCCACAATTAGAGATACTTCTTTGATTTAAATCCAATTTATTTAACTAACCTAATTTAAATTCCCCAGCTGCCCAGGGTACTGAATTCATATTGCCTGGATCATTAGTCCAGTAACATAACCACAATGCAACCATCCCCCACAGGTTCTGTACTTTCATACTGGGACATTGTTCCCTCCCCCCATCAATAAAGGACAGTTGAGTTGAGCTTTATAGAAAAAAAGCCTATTGGATGGCCAAACCCAAACATCAAGCCAAGAGTTGTGAATAAAAACCACATCTTCCAGAATCTTTAATGGAACTTGGCATCGAGTCAAACTTCGAATGCTCATCCCAGATTCCTGAACAATACTGACTATTGTGACTTGTACCAAAAGGGGGAAATAGAGGGCCCATTCAATTCTTAAATCCAATAATTATGCAGCACTATACTGGTCAGTTTCCCGATTCTCTGCAGCAATTTCAGCTTCTTTCTGTAACTTCTCGCTTTCTCTCAAGCTCAGTGCTATCGCCTTCTGGAGGTCCTCCTTCTCATCGTTGGTGAGGTCAATGACACCTGAAAAAAGAGTTACCGTTGGTGTGGGTCGGAAACCGGGCTAAAACAATGACATTCAAGTTGCTGTCAATAGTTTTAAGATGGTCGTTGAACTCTTTAGTTTGCACTACGGGTAGGTGGGGGTTTTCTTTTGATTAGCATTCCCATTGGTGGTGTGACTGATACAAGTCACAGACTCAGTGACCTGGGGCGGGTTGGGGATGGGGAGGGTAATGGACACTGCACACAGTGCACAATTCAATCTTTCTCTCCCCTTGACCAGCTCCTTCCCTCAACGCCACCTCCCACTGCACCCAAACCAACTGGCTCGACATCAAAGCGAGGTCAACGTCAGGCTTAAAGTACTCACTCCCACGTGACTGGTTGCCCGTGGCTCCGCTGGACTCGTTATCTGGTTCATTGGCGGTTGCTCCGAAACCTGGTTCCCTGGCACTTTCATCAGTGAGGAAGCTCACTGCCTGATTTATGTCCCTGTTGCTGACCTGCGGATAAGAGGACAGACAGTAACCAGATTAAAATGTTACATGTATTTCAGCACGCTCATCAAAGCTATTTTAAAATAAATAGAAAATGCTAACTTCTTCCAAGGTATTTTTGTCCAAGGGGAGTGAAATATTTGAACACTGACCTCTGAACATATCAGAGGGGGGAAAATTGGTTTAAAGAGGAACAGACTAAATACACTGCGTCTTTCCATTTTTCCCTTCTTTAAGACACACCTTAAAACCTACCTCTTTGACCAAGTGTTTTGGTCACTTGCTCTAATTTCATATGTGGTTCATGTGATGATATGTGTCTGAATGCCTCATAATGTAAAGATGCTTGGCAGAGCAAGGGTTAATATGGGACTGGGGCCGCGATTGTCTCATCCCGCTGCGCTAATGTTTTAGTGCAGCAGGCCGGGTGAATTGGGCGCTGGCCGATTCGCAGGGTTCCTGGAAGCGTTCGCACCTCGCTTGCGTCTATCAGCGCCGGAATGTGGGCGCGGTCTGCTCCACGCCGGAAATTGCCGGGGAGACGCAGAAATGATTTAAATGAAGTTAGTGGGCCCAGGAATGAATTCTCCGGGCCCGCTATCTTCTCCCACCCCACCAGTGTGTTTCACTCCAGTGGGGATTACACGAGCTCCTTACTTTCCAGGAAATAGCGGCCCGACCCCACTGGAGTAAAGGGGGAGGTAGTCGAGGCCCCGCAGAGGGTCAGGTGGGGGGGGGGGGGGGGGGTGGGTGGGTGGTGCCCCCTGGGCATGGGCACTCACTTGAAGAAGGAGCTTAAGGCTCGTGGCTTTTGCTACCAAATAAACCTGTTGGACTTTAACATGGTGTTGTTAAACTTCTTACTGTGTTTACCCCAGTCCAACGCCGGCATCTCCACATCATGGGCACCCTGGCAGGGCCAGCCTGTGCCCCTGCATGAATTACTCCAGTTTTCCCATAAATTCAACACTTAGCATTTTTGGGGGAGAATTCCACCCTGATACTGCCCATGGTGTGATGTCTGCAGTCACATGGTAGGAGACCCTCAGAGAACAGTCAAAGCAGCACTCAGTAAGTAGCTAGCCTGCATGGTGGAACACCATGCAAGACCATTAAAACCCATCAATAAATGTGTTCATGGTTAAATACACAAGTGGTAAGATCTCACCCACGAGAGACCACCACAGCAACACAAAGAACCCATATTATGAAAGTTCAGGGTTAAAGAGATTTTCTGATTACATTTCCATGATGCACCTTGGGATGTTTTATCAATGTTACAGGTGCTATACAAATGCAGGGTTGTTCCATTAAGTGATGGAAAATCCATGTTTGATACATGGCGCTGTTATTTGCTGCTCTGAGCAGGACATGAATGGGAACAGAACAATTGCCCTCAAGGGCAGCACAGTGGTTAGCGCTACTGCCTCACAGCACCAGGGACCCAGGTTTGATTCCAGCCTCGGGTGACTGTCTGTGTGGAGTTCTCTCCGTGTCTGCATGGGTTTCCTCCGGGTGCTCTGGTTTCCTCCCACAGTCTAAACATGGTGGATTGGCCATGCTAAATTGCCCCTTTGTGTAGGTTTGACAGATTAGCCATGGTAAATGCACGGGGTTACGGGAATTAGGTGGAGGGTGCAGGGTAGGATGCTCTTTCGAAGAGTCGGTGCAGATGCAATGGGCCGAATGGCCTCCTTGTGCACTGTCGGGATTCTATGATTCAGTGCCCTGGGCATAAACACGAACAAGCTTCTATTTTTATAGTGTCTTTCACAACCTCAGGATGCCCAGTGCACATTATAGTCAGGGAAGTACTTCTGAAGTGTTGTCACTGCCGTAATGTTTGGGGGGGGGGGCGGAGGGGAGAGAGAGAGAGAGAGAGAGAGGAGTGGGAGGGGGATAAACGTCCTATATCTGATTGTTATTTAATACAGTAAGAAGTTTAACAACACCAGGTTAAAGTCCAACAGGTTTATTTGGTAGCAAAAGCCACACAAGCTTTCGAAGCTCTAAGCCCCTTACCTGAAGAAGGGGCTTAGAGCTTCGAAAGCTTGTGTGGCTTTTGCTACCAAATAAACCTGTTGGACTTTAACCTGGTGTTGTTAAACTTCTTACTGTGTTTACCCCAGTCCAACGCCGGCATCTCCACATCATGTTATTTAATAGCCAGTGGGCACTGAGAGATGGGTTGAACGGAGCTGGAAAATCTACAGTTCCTCAGCTTGTTACCCTCACTGCCTTGACTCACCACATGAAGACCAGTCAGTGGATAAGATACCAGATGACTGCATTAAGAAATCTTGCACTTGGGAAGAGGAGAAAAGGTGGGTGAGAAACAATGGCTCACAGAAATTAATGGCCCCACTAATACGAGGAAACTGAGTCTTCAGCAATGCACCTCGACTGTCCGCTATGTTGGACTCCATATGTGGTTAGATCAATGCCATCCCATATGCCCCGATATAAAATCATGAGGGCACAGATAAACTGTGCGTTTTCATCCTTTTTTCAAAGACAGGGGAATTGAAATCTAGAGGGCATAGGTTTAAGGTGAGAGGGGAAGATTTAAAAGGGACCTGAGGGACAACTTCTTCACACAAAGGGTAGTGCGCATATGGAATGAGCTGCCAGAGAACGTGGCTGAGGCAGGTTCCATAGCAACATTTAAAACCATTTGGATAATTAGATGGATGCGAAAGGATTAGAGGGATATAGGCCAAGCACGGGAGGGCACCATGGTTGGCATGGACAAGTTGGGCCAAAGGGCCTGTTTCAATGCTGTATTGCTCTATGACTCTATTGTAAGCCATGCCACGTTACCTGTGGTTTCAGAAGTTTGAGGGGGCAGATTGCAAGTCAGGGGCACCGAGTCAGGAGGGAGGATATGTTGAACTGGGTAGAAAGTCACTGATCAAAAAAGTGTGCATGGGGTGACAGGAAACAATATGGAGAAGTGAAGGACCCATTACAGAAAGTACATCAGCTGAAACTCTAGCTGTGTACTAAGGAAATGTTGTGTCACGCAATGAGTCTTTCTTTGGGTGAGGGACTAAACCAAGGTCTTGTTTGATGTTGAGAATCTCGACAGTGCACGAGGTGGCCATTTGGCCCATCGAGTCCACCCCGACTCTCTGACAGAGAGCCTTTCCCTGGCCCACTTCCCCACCCTATCCCATAGCTAATCCATCTAGCCTACACTCTTTGTACACTATGGGGCAATTGAGCATGGCCAATCCACCTAACCCGCATATTTTTTGGTGTGAGAGGAAACCAAAGCACCCAAAGAAAACCCACGCAGGCACGGGGAGAACATGCAAACTCCACACAGACAGCCACCCAAGGCCGGATCCTTGGCGCTGTGAGGCAGCAGTGCTAACCATTGTGCCACCATGCCACCCAATGAAACATTCAAAGAAGAGCCAAGAGTTCTCTTGGTGTCTGAGCCAACATTTGTCCCTCAGTCAACGGAACCAAAAAACAAACTAATTGGTCATTCCCTCCTAGTGCGAGCTGTGGGATCATGCTTTTTGCAACAAAAATGGTTGCCATATGTACTAATACAGGAACTTCATTTCAAAACAATTTATTACATGTGTAATGTTTCTGAAATTTTGAAGAGGTGTATTAAGGTGCTAAACAAGAGAGTTCTTTCCTCTCACCGGTTCACTTAATGATCCTGGCTGCAGTTTCAGATTTCTGTCATAGAACATTACAGCGCAGTACAGGCCCTTCGGCCCTCGATGTTGCGCCGACCAGTGGTACCAATCTAAAGCCCCTCTAATCTACACTATTCCAATATCATCCATATGTTTATCCAATAACCACTTGAACGCTCTCAACGTTGACGAGTCCACCACTGCTGCAGGCAGGGCATTCCACGCCCTTACTACTCTCTGAGTTAAGAACCTACCTCTAACATCTGTCCTATATCTCTCACCCCTCAATTTAAAGCTATGTCCCCTCGTGTTAGCCAACACCATCCGAGGAAAAAGGCTCTCACTATCCACCCTATCTAATCCTCTGATCATCTTGTATGCCTCTATTAAGTCACCTCTTAACCATCTTCTCTCTAACGAAAACAACCTCAAGCCCCTCAGCCTTTCCTCATACGATTTTCCCACCATACCAGGCAACATCCTGGTAAATCTCCTCTGCAACCTTTCCAACACTTCCACATCTTTCCTATAATGCGGCGACCAGAACTGTACGCAATACCCCAAATGCGGCCGCACCAGAGTTTTGTACAGTTGCAGCATGACCTCCTGGCTCCGAAACTCAATCCCTCTACCAATAAAAGCTAACACACCGTACGCCTTCTTAACAACCCTATCAACCTGGGTGCCAACTTTCAGGGATCTATGCACATGGACACCCAGATCCCTCTGTTCATCCACACTACCAAGTATCTTACCATTAGCCCAGTACTCTGTATTCCTGTTACTCCTTCCAAAGTGAATCACCTCACACTTTTCCGCATTAAACTCCATTTGCCACCTCTCAGCCCAGCTCTGCAGCTTATCTATGTCCCTCTGTAACCTGCCACTTCCCTCCGCACTGTCTACAACTCCACCGACTTTAATGTCATCCACAAATTTACTAATCCATCCTTCCACGCCCTCATCCAAGTCATTAATAAAAATGACAAACAGCAGTGGCCCCAAAACAGATCCTTGCGGTACACCACTAGTAACTGAACTCCAGGATGAATATTTCCCATCAACCACCACCCTTTGTTTTCTTACAGCGAGCCAATTCCTGATCCAAACCACTAAATCATGGGAGGCCACAAGTCAGTTAAGTAAATTATACCATGTCTTTGTAGAAAGATGTGGAGATGTCGGCGTTGGACTGGGGCAAGCACAGTAAGAAGTCTCACAACACCAGGTTAAAGTCCAAGCTTGCAAAATCTCACTAACTGTCCTGGCTGGAGACAATACACACCTCTTTAACCTGTGCTTGTCCCTCTCTCCACTCACATTGTCTGTACCCTTAAGACTTGATAACCTGTAAAAACTCGCATTCCAACCATTACCTTGCAAATTGAGTTTGTCTCTGTATGTGCCCTGTTTGTGAACACAACTCCTCACTCGCCTGAAGAAGGAGCCCGAGACTCCGAAAGCTTGTGTTACCAAATAAACCTGTTGGACTTTAACCTGGTGTTGTGAGACTTCTTACTTTGTAGAAAGAGCCAGGTTCTTTGGTTACTGGAGATACAATGTGGCCGTGCTGTTTCAGAGGGCACACCACATCCCTGCCATTAACCATCTTGCACTTGGCATCTCAGTGCGGGTAACCACATCCCCAATCACATTCACTGGAGAAAGTTTCAGCAGGTTTTGCTTGTAAGTCAAATGTAAGATCCACTTTGCAATGTCATCAAGAGGGGCAGCTACCTTGGTGCTGCCTCGGGCTTGATCAGAACACTGAACGGTGGCACTTTTACCAAGCCTGCTGCTCTGCTTTTCCCATGTCTGTTGCCTCCTTTACTTCTACCAGTCTATAGTTTCTACTCCATCATGCAAAACCACACAGAATGTGCAGGCCATTTGGCCAAACTTGTTCACACAGTGTGTACAATCCAAGTGAACTTCTACCCACCATATTTCCTCTCAGCCTTTCTCCCTCATGTACTTATCCAGCTTCCTCCTCAATGCATAGAACTACTTCCAATGTTAAAAAATTGGTTCCTTCATACTTGGGCGTGCCGCGGGTGGTGGGGTGCTCTAAGATGGCACTAAAACCATGGCCAGCACTGATGCTACCACCCCCCCAATCCTCCATCTAGTCTCATGCCCATCCAAGATGCATAGGCAGGAACAACCATCAAAGTTGACAGCAAGAAAATGTATCTCCCTACAAAAAGCTCCTTGTACTTCAAAAAAGTGAACTCCAGACTTGTTGGGCACCTCAGAGCGAATAACGTATCACAACCATGAAAATGCTAGAGAGTTTGAGAGGGATTTCTTGGGATCTGGAGAAGGAGGTTCAGTTCAGAGATTTGGACGGCACACTGGCACGGTGGTTAGCACTGTGGCCTCAGCGCCAGGGACCTGGGTTCAATTCCTGGCATGGGTCACTGTGTGGAGTTTGCACGTTCTTCCTGTGCTTGCGTGGGTTTCCTCCAGGTGCTCCGGTTTCCTCCCACAGTCCAAAGATGTATGGGTAGGTTGAATGGCCATGCTAAATTGCCCCTTAGTGTCAGGGGTACTAGCATGGTAAATACGTCGGGCTACGGGGATAGGGGCTGGGTGGGATTGTGGTCGGTGCAGATTCGATGGGCCAAATGCCTCCTTCTGCACTGTAGGATTCTATGACCAGCAGTGCAGCAGGTTCTGCTCTTTTGGATATAGCCTGAAGTGGCAGACGAGAGATGGAGCGAGGGTGGGGGAGGGTGAATGGAATCCAGGTCAGGTTTATCTCTTAATTCATTCATGGGATGTGGGTGTCACTGGCTGGGCCAGCATTTATTGCCCATCCTTAATTGCCCTTCAGCTGAGGTGCTTGCTAAGTCATTTCAGAGGGCATTTAAAAATCAACCACATTGCTGAAGACCTGGAGTCACATGTAGGCCAGACCAGGTAAGGATTCCCTAAAGGACATTAACGAACCAGATGGGTTTTTGAGACAATCAACAATGGTTTCATGGTCATCATTAAGCTTTTAATTCAAGAATTTGTATTCAATTCAATTTCACCATCTGCTATGGTGGGATTTGAACCCAAAAACTTGGGAGGCCAAGACCTATTGCTTCAGGTTTTTTTTATTCATTCACAGGACATGGGCATCACTAGCTGGCCAGCATTTATTGCTCATCCCTACTTGCCTGAAGGCAGTTGAGAATGAACCACATTACTATGGATCTGGAGTCACATGTAGGCCAGACCAGGTAAGGACGGCAGATTGTCTTCCCCAAAGGACATTAGTGAACCAGATGAGTTTTTCCGACAATCGACAATGGTTTCATGTTCATCAGTAGATTTCTTAATTCCAGATTTATTTAATTGAATTCAAATTCCACCATCTGCTGTGGTGGGATTCGAACACAGGTCCCCAAAACATTAGCTGAGCTTCTGGGATTAATAGTCCGGCGATAATACCACTAGGCCAGCGCCTCCCCTAGCTGAACTAACATTTATTCTGTTGGAAATTATAATTCAACCACCGCTTAACATTGGACTGGCTGTTGGACAGGATGACGGGGTAGACGTTATGAAGAATCAGAAACAAAACTCTATTACCTGGATCCACATCAAAACTGGGTGTCATCAAGGCGGAGCATATACAACAACAACGAGCATTTTCTATCGCACTGTAAACATTCCAAGGTGCATCACAGGGGCATATGAAACCAGATCTGTCACCAAGCCACCATAGGAGATATTGAGAGAAGTGATCAAATGCTTGGTCAAAGAGTGATACCTGGTTAATTTGTTGACACACTGTTGAGACTAACATTTGAAGAAGTGTCATTTTGAGGATATAGCAGGGAAACAAAGGACTGTACTCAAGGAAGAATCACTAACTTCCTGGTTTCTATGAGGGAAAAAAGATTTTCATTCCGATTTAGAGCAGAACCCCTACTGTGCAGGAGGTGGCCATATGGCCCACTGAGCCTGCACCGGCAACAACCCTACCCAGGCCCCATAACCGCACGTATTTACCCTTCTAGTCTCCCTGACACTAAGGGACAATTTAGCATGGCCAATCAACCTAACCCGCACATCTTTGGAGCGTGGGAGGAAACCAGAGGACCTGGAGGAAACCCACGCAGATGTGGGGAGAATGTGCAAACTCCACACAGAGAGTGACCCGAGGCAAGAATTGAACCCAGTTCCCGGAGGCTGTGAGGCAGCAGTGCTAACCACTATGCCACTGTGCTGCCCATAAGGGACAATGTATAATTTTGAAGTGGAATATATATGTGTATATATATATATATATATATATATATGTATATCCAGTTTTGTTTGTGAATCTTAGTGCCAGGAAGTGTGGATAGACTCATGACTGAAAGATCGAGTCTTTTGGATTTGTTTGTACATATACGTTTTATAAACCATGAGGTTAAAGAGATGGATTAAGAGCGATTGAGAGTTCAGTGGCTGCAGAGGAAAAGAGAAAGTAGAAAAAGCTTCATTGTCGCCTAGTAACAGCAGTCCAGGGACTCAGAGAAAAGACAGAAGAATTCAGTGCGTGTCAGAGAGAGGCGACAGGAATTCTAAACTCTCTGATAAGAAAGGCTTCAAAGCTATTGGGGATAATAGTTGACTGAATAGCCAGTTGCAGAATTCATTAAAGTGATAAGTTTAGCAGAGATTCTGCTGGAAGATTGAGTTTAGGGAACTCACCTGTTTGCTCTGCAGTTGCAGAAACTGAGAGTTTAGGGTGCAGTTTTTGGATGTCCCAGGGAGATGAAGGAATTGGGTGAAAAGCATCGAGTGAATTCTCAGGAATTCACCAGAAGAAAACCATTTGCAGCTGTGCCAGTTACAAGCTTGACACCTTTGTGTCAAACTGGAGGTAATTCTTTACTGGTTTGCCTGGATGTAAAGATGTAGCTGGGATAAAGGAATAGTGAGAATTTGAATTGTCTTCTCATATTTGTATCTTTCCAACCTTTTTGTCTGGTGTAAGATGGTTCACTTTTCTTGTTTAATAAATATTTTATTCCATGTGTTAAAGGTTTATCCGATTCCTGTGAATTTACTCAGTAGCTCTCCTCCACGGTTTCAAAAAGAAGTTAGGATCCATCAAGCCAAGTTTCACTCTTGTCCAGGATTAACATCAACTGGGATCGTAATACCAGCCGTGACAATGATCTGAAACTTGCTGCCCCATGAGGGTGGTGGAAGTGTAGATAATGAACAATTTCATAAAGAAATTGGATGGACACTTGAGGGAAATAAACTTGCAGGCCTTTGCAGGAACAGAGTGGGAAAATGGGACTGGCTCGATTCCTCTAGAAAGAGCTGGAATGGAGTCAATCGGTTGAATGGCTTTCTTCTGTGCCATTATAACTCTATGTAATATAAAGAATTATTTCAACTGTATCCAAACAATTTTGTTTTTAAATTCTGCATTGGGCGACACGATGGCACTGCTGCCTCACAGCGCCAGAGACCCGAGTTCAATTCTGGCCTCAGGTAACTGTCTGCGTGGAGTTTGCACGTTCTCCCCGTGTCTGCGTGGGTTTCCTCTGGGTTTCCTCCCACACTCCAAAGATGTGCGGGTTAGGTGGATTGGCCATGCTAAATTGACCCTTAGTGTCAGGGGGATTAGCAAGGGTAAATATGTGGGGTTACGGGGATGGGGCCTGGGTGGGATTATTGTCGGTGCAGACGGGATGGGCCAAATGGCCTCTTTCTGCACTGTAGGGATTCTATGATTCCATGATCCATTGCCACCATTATTACTGATCAGGATTTCCCATAAGGAGCTGTTCTAACAAGTAAGCAAAGTCGAACAGTACTTTATTAATCAAGACATTCTCTTATATATTTGAATTAAAGTATGATGGGAGAAGGGTTAGTTGTTCCTTATGCTCTATAGATACTAAGCTTGTGCAATTCGCAAAGTTACCAACCTGAATGGCTGACAGAGGAATTTAAAGCATAGAACTAAACCAGATGCTGTAATTTCATCTCATGATTTCTGTAACCAGATACTGTAATTTCAGTTAACTTTCTCACTTCATAGCTTTAAAATTTTTGAAGTTTATTTATTAGTGTCACAAGTAGGCTTACATTAACACTGCAATGAAGTTACTGCAAAAATCCCCTAGTCACCACAGTCCGGCACCTGTTTGGGTACATGGAGGTAGAATTTTAGAATGGCCGGTGCACTTAACCAGCATGTCTTTTGGACTGTGGGAGGAAACCGAAGCACCCGGAGGAAACCCACGCAGATACGGGGAGAACATGCAAACTCAACACAGTGAACCAAGCTGGGAATCGAACCACTGTGCCACCGTGCCACCCAGATTCTTTCTTCACAATGACTCTCACATTGGGTAGCGGAAGCATAACCCAGGCATCCAATCGAAAGCAGTTGGATGGTGGGTTTGTTGAGGGGACGGAGGGCAAGGTGTCTTTCAGGCTGGATGGGCTAAGATTGGTCAAATGGTCTTGCTCGTCCCTACCTGCCATACAGAGCAGCTTGCATTTAGATACACTAATCAGCGGTAACTGACCTGGAGTGCTTTGTGCAGCAGTTGATTGTCGTGAATCCCCGTGATTTCACGCAGCTGGTTGATGGTGAAGCAAATGTTCTGCAAACAAAATGGAGAAAGGTGAGTGAAGGAATACTGATCAGCGTGTTGCTGGTGTTGTACAGATACTGCGACCATGAAGTTTGTCAGGTTACCCACCTGAACCCACTGGTTGAGGATCAGAATACACAGAACCCAGCCCGATCAAGATTTCTGCACCCAGATACTAACACTTCAGTCCAACTTCTCTTTTTAAAGTTTATTTATTAGTATCACAAGTTGGCTTTACATTATCACTGCAATGAAATTACTGTGAAAATCCCCTTGTCACCACAGAATGCCGACACTATAGTTAAGAAAGCCCACCAACGCCTCTACTTTCTCAGAAGACTAAGAAAGTTTGGCATGTCAGCTATGACACTCATCAATTTTTACAGATGCACCATAGAAAGCATTCTTTCTGGCTGTATCACAGCTTGGTATGGCTCCTGCTCTGCCCAGGACCGCAAAGAACTACAAAAGGTCGTGAATGTAGTCCAATCCATCATGCAAACCAGCCACCCATCCATTGACTCTGCCTACTGATGCGCTATCAATAAGGCGAAAGACTACCGGTGTGCCAATACAAGTGTAGGCTTTTATTCACAACAGAATCAGGAGCAGATCCCAACAAATAACCGACCTGGACTGAACAAGGGGGAGGAGACAGCCACCTTTATACTAGGTGCCGAGGGGAGGAACCAAACTGGAAGGGGATGTGTCCAGGTATGACAAACACACACAATGGTGGTCCATATAGGACAAAGGCACAACTGAGGTCCACCACACCTACACTGCCCTCTGCCTCAGCAAAGCAGCCAGCCTAATTAAGGACCCCACACATCCCAGACACTCTCTCTTCCACCTTCTTCCTTTGGAAAAGATACAAAAGTCTGAGGTCACATACCAATCAACTCAAGAACAGCTTCTTCCCTGTTGCTGTCAGACTTTTGAATGGACTTACCTTGCTTTAAGTTGATCTTTCTCGACACCCTAACTATGTCTGTAACACTACACTCTGCACTCTTTCATTTCCTTCTCTATGAACGGTATGTTTTGTCTGTATAGCGCACAAGAAACAATACTTTTCACTGTATGTTAATACATGTGACAATAATAAATCAAATCAAACCAAACTCCCAGGACCTGTTTGGGTACACTTGAGGGAGAATTCAGCACGGTCAACACACCAAACCAGCACGTCTTTCGGACTGCGGGAGGAAACCGGAGCACCTGGAGGAAATCCATGCAGACACGGGGAGAACGTACAGACTCTGCATAGACAGTGACCCGAGGCCGGAAGTGAACCCGGGTCCCTGGTGCTGTGAGACAGCGGTGCTAACCACTTTTCCACCCTAATAACAAAGTTTAAAATTGTGCAATTTGCCTGGACACATTTCCTTTAAAGAGAATTTCAATTTCTATGGCACCTTTCAAGACTGCTGTCTGTCGCAAAGCGCTTTACAACCAATGAATTACTTTTGAAGTATAGTCACAAGTTGTACATTGGGAAACAGAGGAGCTAATTTGTATTCAGCAAGATCCCACAAACAGCAAAGTGATTACGATCAGATAATGTTTTTGGATATTGGTTGAAGGATGAATATTAACCAGGAATACTGCAAAGAAAAACTCTCCTGTTCATCGAAAGATTGCCATGGAATCTTTTATGCCTATCAAAGCGGGCAGATGGACTCTCAGTTTAATATGTCATGTGAAGGACAGCACTTTGAACAGAGGAGCAGCTTGGAGTGGGACTTTTTTTTTTGCAGTTGAGTATCCCGCCTTTGGGGACATTGCAGGGATCAGCACACCCGAAGTGCAATGGGGCTAATCCCGTCCTGGGTGAACCACTTCTTTTCATTCCATCCAAAAAAAAACAGATTCAAATTGAATCCAATTCATGGTCCCCACAAGAGGGAAACAAAATCCAGGCTGACAAGATGAGGCTTGCACCCCATCCTTCACCTCAGCCAAAAGGTCATGATGGCTTTGAAAAATTGCATGAAGTGATGTCTCAGTTTGACCTCATTGGTTACCCTGATCCTTTACTACACCCTAGCCTGGGCAAACCCCCAAGGCAGGCGTCAGCACACAGCAAGTGCAACGGGCTAGCCTCATCACTTGCACGATCACAGTTTCACCCCCTGCCAGGTAACATTTGGACTCGGTGCTGACCCAAATGAGCCAGAGTTGACACTTTAAGAGACCTACTGTGGAAGCTTGATGAGACACCTGATCAAAGTTCAAACGTACAACATCTACTGCAATCCCATCATCAAATGAGGCTGAAACTTCCTCAAAAAATTTAATTCATTAGCTGAGCACCAGTTTCCCTTGACAAATCCAGGCTGGCTGTTCCAATCAGCCCTATCCTAAGTGCTCAATTTCCTTGCGGTTGTCTTGAGTTAAAGGTCAGAAATGTCTTGCACTGAATCTAGTTTCCCAGCCCCTGAGGCACAAGGATAGTGTTGCAACTCTTGGTGTTATTAAAAATCAATCTTCTTTTACAGCCGCTATATTGTCTTTCCAATGAGGACAAAAATCTGCTCCCAACACTTTCCTTCACTTCAAATTAAGCTTCTTGCATTTTACGTCTTTCTACATATCGACTTGTTAATTGGATAAAGGAACTGAGAACATTGTTTTCTCCCCCCACGTTGAAGAAGAGGGTATTGTCAGGCCATTAAGAGAGTATTTTCCGATAGCTCTAGTAGAATAGAAAGTGGAGCTTTTGATCCATAACAAATGGTCACCATATTCAAAAGGTAAATACTCCTGAGAAGAGTTTGAGTTATTTCAACTATGTGATATTCAGAAAAAACCCAGAAAGTGGTAATAATGTGGAAATTCACAGAATCGTTACAGTGCAGAAGGAGACCATTTGGTCCATTATATCTACACCAGCTCTCCGAATAAGCATCATGACTTAGTACCATTCTCCTGCCTTTTCCCCATACCCTTACACATTGTTCCTATTCAAGTAATCATCTGATGCCTCCTCAATTGAACCTGCCTCCACCACACTTCCAGGTAGTGCATTCCAGACCCAAACTACTCTCTGTGTGAAAAAGAAAATTCTCTCACATCACATTTGCTCGTTTTGAAAATCACTTGAAATCTGTGCCCTCTCGTTCTCGATCCTTTTGAGAGAGGGGACAGTTTCTCCCTGTCTACTCTGTCCAGCCCCCTTGAACATTTCGATCAAACTGTCCTTAACCTTCTGCTCTCCAAGAAGAACAGTCCCAACCTCTCCAACCTATCCTCATAACTGAAGTTTCGCATCCCTGGAACCATTTTTGCCACCACAGGGTTTAGTTCTGGCAAATAGCATAGATGCACTGGGGAAACTGGATAAGAACTTGAAGGAGAAAGGAACAGAAGGATATGCTGATGGGGTGGAATGATGTGCACAAACACTGGCACAGACTTGTGGGCTGAATGGCCTGTTTCTGTGATGAATATCATTCTGTGATATGACACTATACAAATATGTCAGGTTATTCTTATTTCTTCGACACGTTATTACATGGTATAATTCTCCTGCCATCATTAAATAGTATAGCCTCCCACACAGGTAAACAACAATGCGGGTGATTCAATATTTAGAGGGGATCCCTGGGAAGATGCCACTGTTTGAATGGGGCCCTCAGAAGTATGCCAATCTTTTACACAAATCCCTCCTATTTTGCCGGTATTTGTAGGGGGTCCTCTCCACAAAAGAATGATTTGTTACGTGGAGCAGTGGGCTACGTTATTTATTTAATTCACCAAGTATTTAAATACAATAGGGTTCAAGGGGGCAACAGTCACCAAGCTCCATGTATGTGTGCTCAGGAGTGGGGAACAGGGAGGGATGGAATTAGGTGGTGATATTAGACAACCCTGAGGCTCTTCCTCCCAATGAATGATGAAACAGTAACCGGATTTGTTTGCAGCAAGAAACTTTGCTTGGTGTGACCAGGTGAAGCCAGATGCTGACTTTTGGAGTTGGGGATTGAGCAAACTTCATAGAATCCCTAAAGTGCAGAAGGAGGCCACTCAGCCTATCGAGTCTTTACTGACTCTCTGACAGAGCATCTTACTCAAGCCCCATCCCTGTAACCCCACGAATTTACCCCACTAATCCCCCTAACCTATATATCTTTGGGCACTGAGGGTCAATTCAGCATGGCCAATGCACCTAACCAGCACGTATTTCAGACTTGGGAGGAAACCAGAGCACCCGGGGAAAACCCACGCAGACACAAGGAGAACATGCAGACTCCGCACAGTCAGTGACCCAAGGCTGGAATTGAACCTGGGTTCCTGGCGCTGTGAGGCAGCGGTGCTAACCACCGTGCCACCCCAAAGTAGAGATGGCACTTCCTTCGAGTGGAATTTCACCAGCGACCTAAGGGTGTCAGTTTTAGTCATCCACAGTCTCCCACTCTACCAGCTGAGCTATCGAAGGGGAGCAGACACTTCAGTTTCAGCTGCACAAAAAGTTAAACGCACAGGGATTATTTCTACATTATCCTGACAATTGTCGGATAGTTGTCAAGAATGGGCAATAGTCAGAGACATAAACCATACAGTGGAGGAGACCCAAGTTTTCCACAGACAACAACCCATTTGAGGTTCAGTTGGGTAAGGTTTTCTCTGAAGGTAATCCCCATCATAAACAAGATGCTTTAAATTCCTAATACACAGCAAAACAGCAGTCATTGGCCAAGTACCACATGTCCTTTGCAGCAGACGTGTTGCTAGATCCTTCCACGAAAAATTGCAATGTAAGTGCATCAGAGGCTAAGAAAAGAACGGAGGCCAGCATAGATGTAGAATCTGTTTACTTCTTTTCAGGGGCCAAGGCATGTGCTATCAGACGTATATGGAAGTAAGTCCGGCGCTGTCCCAGCAACAGAGCTATTTTCGGCAGGGCCACGAATACCACTCCACTTTTCACATGACACATTGCCGAGGAACTGTTCATTTGTTTTTTCATGGGAAGAGCCAAACACGGGCCTAAAACTTTACTGATTTATCATTCTTCTACTCTTCGAAAGGGCCGTTTCTTGTTAGAGCATGAGTTCTAATTAACGGTAGACACCTTGTTGTTCGAGCATGTCCAAGCTGTAAGAAACAACTTCATCTTCTGTGGGTCCTCCCATGACATAGACATCCACAGAACTTGCAGTTCATGTCATCATTGTTGGTACTTGGGGGAGCTTCTGCAGCGGTGTCACCCCCGGTCCTAGGGGCATGCCGATGTTAAGAGTTTGGCATACCTGGTCAGAATCAGGCCATTCGATCCAACCTGTCCATTCTGGACTTCATGCTTCCCTACAGCCTCCGCCCATCTTTCCTCATCATAAACCTCCATTCCCTTCTCCCTCACCTGCCTGTCTAGTTTCCCCTTGCATCAATAATACTTGCCTCAACCACCCTCTGTGGTAGCAAGTTCCGCATTCTCATCACACTTTGGGCAAGGAAATTTCTTCTGAATTCCCATTTAATTGATTAGTGACTGTCTTATATTCAGGGCCTCCAGTTATGTTTATATAGATGATCTGGAGGAGGGGACAGAGTGTAGGGTAACGAAGTTTGCAGACGACACAAAGATAAGTGGAAAAGTGAATCGTGTGGAGGACGGAGAAGATCTGCAGAGAGATTTGGACAGGCTGAGTGAGTGGGCGAGGATATGGCAAATGGAGTATAACGTTGATAAATGTGAGGTTATACACTTTGGAGGAAATAATAACAAATGGGATTACTATCTCAATGGAAACAAATTAAAACATGCTACCGTGCAAAGGGACCTGGGGGTCCTTGTGCATGAGACGCAAAAGCCCAGTCTGCAGGTACAACAGGTGATCAAGAAGGCAAATGGGATGTTGGCCTATATTGCGAGGGGGATAGAATATAAAAGCAGGGATGTCTTGATGCACCTGTACAGGGCATTGGTGAGGCCGCAGCTGGAATACTGTGTGCAGTATTGGTCCCCTTATATGAGGAAGGATATATTGGCATTGGAGGGAGTGCAGAGAAGGTTCACCAGGTTGATACCGGAGATGAGGGGTTTGGATTATGAGGAGAGGCTGAGGAGATTGGGTTTGTACTCGTTGGAGTTTAGAAGGATGAGGGGGGATCTTATGGAGACTTATAAGATAATGCGGGGGCTGGATAGGGTGGAGGCGGAGAGATTCTTTCCACTTAGTAAGGAAGTTAAAACTAGAGGACACAGCCTCAAAATAAAGGGGGGTCGGTTTAAGACAGAGTTGAGGATGAACTTCTTCTCCCAGAGGGTGGTGAATCTCTGGAATTCTCTGCCCACTGAGGTGGTGGAGGCTACCTCGCTGAATATGTTTAAAGCGCGGATGGATGGATTCCTGATCGGTAAGGGAATTAAGGGTTATGGGGATCAGGCGGGTAAGTGGTACTGATCCACGTCAGATCAGCCATGATCTTATTGAATGGCGGGGCAGGCTCGAGGGGCTAGATGGCCTACTCCTGCTCCTATTTCTTATGTTCTTATGTTCTTATGTTCTTCTCCATAAGGAAACATTCTCTCCATATCCACTATACCAAGCATTTCATAATTTCAAAAGCTCCATAAGGTCATCCCTCAGCCTTCTATTTTCAAGAGAAAAATAAATTAAGTTAATTCTTAAAACTTAACAGCATAAAACAGACCATTAACCCCGTTGGTCTGTGAGGTGTTAATGTTCCAAACCAGTCACTCACATTCCACTTCATCGAGCTGCATCACCATAGCCTTCCCCTCCTTCCTGTGCTTATCCAGCTTCCCATGAAATACATTCACGCTATTCACCAAATGAGTGGCACAGTCGTTAGCACAGCGCCAGAGTCCCCGGTTCGATTCCGGCCTTGGGTGGCTGTGTGGAGTTTGCACATTCTCCCCGTACCTGCGTGGGTTTCCTCCGGGTGCTCCGGTTTCTTCCCACAGTCCAAAGATGTTCAGGGTAGGTGGACTAACCATGGTAGATGTGCGGGGTTATGGTGGGATCTTAGGTAGAATGCTCGTTTGGAGAGTCGATGCAGACTTGATGGGCCAAATGTCCACTTTCTGCACCATAATGATTCTATAGATTCTATGGGAAACTACTCCATCTGGTTGCGAGTTCCACATTGTCACCTCTCTCTGGGTAGAGGTTTCTCCTGAATTCCCGACTGAGTTTATCAGTGACCATCTTATATTTATGACCCCTAGTTATGGACTTCCAAAAAGTGGAAACATTTCTCTGTGTCTACCCTATCAAACCCTTTTATAATTTTAAAGACCTTCATTAGGTCACATCCGCTGGACCACTAGCTTAGTAAAATAAACACTACACTACTATATCCACTGAAAACATTTTTTTACTATAAATAGGGCTGCATTGATAAGAGAAGTGCTTTCAGGAGAAGAATTACACAGAGTGGAAAGAGACTGTGAATTCTAATCTTAATCTGTAATGTTGTCGTGTTCAGTATTTTCCATTGCACCACAACAACAGATAATGTGAATGAGGGAGGACATTGCTAACCCACCATAAATAACTTCAGCAATAAGGGCATTAGACCATTCTCTGGTGGGGTCGCCCAATTTGGAAAGGGCTACATATCTCTCTGAATGGATGCATTGAGTGTGCTCACAGCTGTGACATACATCTGCGTGAATGGCATAACAATTCTGGGACTATTGAAGAGAAACTCTTAACCTCTTCAGTTGCCAGGGAAGGATTTTTATAATTAACAGTGATCGCATATCAGAGGTGCACTCCGTCAGCACAAGAATGTTAAGTCCTGTCTGCCTGTTCAACGGGATGTTAGTGATCACATTGCACAACTCTGTCTGTGTGGAGTTTGCACATTCTCTCCGTGTCTGCGTGGGTTTCCTCCGGGCGCTCTGGTTTCCTCCCACAGTCCAAAGATCAAAGAACAAAAAGAATTACAGCACAGGAACAGGCCCTCCGGCCCTCCAAGACGTGCTGGTTAGGTGGATTGGCCATGATAAATTCTCCCTGAACAGGCACCGGAGTGTGGCAACGAGGGCATTTTCACAGTAACTTCATTACAATTGAATGTAAGCCTACTTGTGACTAATAAATAAACTATAACTGGAAATGCAAGGATTTAGGACAAGTGTCGTGGATAACACTCCTATTTTGGGTAAATCTAATAACCAGTTAAACTAAATCAAATAAACTGAGCCACAAATTAAAGGGGCAGCCCCTTAAAGGGATACTGCCTGAAACAGAAAGCAAATCATAAATGAAATCGAAACGTTAAACTGAATCGTGATTAAGAGTCGATAAGGCACCCCAGTCCCCACTGTGCCCACCGAGCATGGAATGTCCGTGGACACCGTGTGCTCCCTCTCTAGGGCCACCCAGCTGCAAATGTAGCCACACTAGAGGGGTGGCCAGTCGGGTCAAACGACTCTCTCAGTCGCCCGCTGCCTGGACCTATGGCGAGTTTGGCCAGGCCCAGAAGTAGGGCTTTTTCCTTCGCCGCTCCTTTCTGCACCAAGTGCCCGTAGGTCAGGAGCATGGAGCTGAAGTGCAAACAATGCTGCAGTAAAAGGTTTTCCTTCAAGAAACTGAAAGGGTTTTTTCTTCTTTTCATTTTGAACTCTCATCCTATTAATCAAAAGAATAATCGTCACTGTTACCTGTGTGCCGTCACAGAACGGTGGCATAAATGTATCTACACTCAAAAAACATTATCAGAACTTTTGACACGATAATGATGAAGGAATTTCATTGGAGTGCTGCCAAAGATGCAATCACGCAAGGGCAGGTGACCAAATTCTGAGTCAAACAGGGAGCATTTTGAGGAATATCTTAAAGGATGGAGAGGTAGAGGGGCAGAAAGGATTAGGGAGGGAATTTCAGGTCATGGGCTTAGTGCAGCAGAGTTACAGTACAGTTCACTGGGAAGATGCTGTGAAGGTGTTTACAGATAGAGATTTACAGATAGAGTCATAGGTTGAAATTTTATCACCCCATCCACCACGGGAATCGGAGCAGGCGAGGGATGGAACATGGAAAGATTCATTTACCTCAGGTGGGATTTTACGGTTTCAGTTATGAGCGAGGCCATTGAGTCATACAGAGTAGAAAAGGTCCTTCGGCCCATTGAGTCTTACTACTAAAGGCACGCTAGCCCCATTTCCCTGCACTTGTCCCATATCATTGAATGTTATAATATTTCAAGTGCCCATCCAAATATTTTTTAAAGGTTGTAAGGCTCATGGTCAAGAGTAGATTGTTAATTCCAGATTTTTTTTTAAATTGAATTCAAATTGCATCATCTGCCATGGCGGGTTTTGAAGCCAGGTCCCCAGAACATTAGTTGAGTTTCTGGATTAATAGTCTAGTGATAATACCACTAAGCCATCACCTCCCCCTGCGACCAAAGTAAAAATGTGTTGGAGGTGGCAACTAACTCGATGATTGGGAGCTGCAAGTGTTAGCATCAACTGATGTAATTGGCCTGATATGGAGAATGACAGCAACGTGTTCATAGGTTGTTCTCTTCCATCTGTGTATCGTGTCGTTCCGAGAAAGGAATGAGAAGTAATCTGTTCTGTGGTTTCACCCACTTCGCGTTGACGAGTATCTCGGGCAACAGAAACTGGGATGGAAATGCCAGGAAATCCTGGATTTGGTCAGCAGTGCCTTCGATCACTGCCCAGGAAATGATCCCCTCTTGAGAGCAGTGCAATGTTAGAAGCACTGAATAATGAGGTGTGAGAACACACAGGACATCCCCCCCATCACTAAATTAAACTCAGAATCATAGGCAACATACATATAGAGAGACTCAAACTGAAATTCCACAAAGATATAACACAGTGTTCCATGAGTTTGGTTGTCTGAAAGTGCCAATGACATTCAAGTCCACAGATCTCGAAAAAACACACAAGTGCTTTAAGGCTGTGCAATGCAATATTTGTAACATTACATTTGTTACTGATACTGCACAGCACAGGTTAGGGGAAGAGAAGTTCCAATGTGATTTAGGCACTTGTAAAATATCACTGGTCACATGTCAAATAATGCAACATAAGTTTTGCAACAATTGCAATAGCAGTTCATAGTCACTAATCTCTCTCCCCCCACACTGCTCAATTCACTAAGGTACTTTCCAGCCCTTCACCACATCAGCCTGGAATGCTCAGACCGCGATCTATTTCGAAATGCCACACTGCAATTGTTGAGTGAGCAACAAAACTGAGCTGATAACGCACTGTAAACACCTCCCCAACAGCAACTGACATTGGTGATTATACACGAAGGGAGGAATGTTGGTCAGGGACAGCACAGTAGCACAGTGGTTAGCACTGCTACCTCACAGTGCCAGGGACCTGGGTTCATTTCCGGCCTCGGGTCACTGTCTGTGTGGAGTTTGCACGTTCTGCCCATGTCAGCGTGGGTTTCCTCCGGGTGCTCCCGTTTCCTGCCACAGTCCAAAGATGTGCGGGTTAGGTGAATTGGCCATGATAAATTGCCCCCTAGTGTCAGAGGGATTAGCAGGGTAAATACATGGGGTTACAGGGATAGGGCCTGGGTGGAATTGTTGTCAGTGCAGGCTGACTGGCCTCCTTCTGCACTGCAGGGATTCCATGCATCTATTCTATGATTCCGAAAGCTTTGTATATTCATCCGAACTCTTCAAACTGTACCACAGTGTTCACTTCAACCACACTAACAATCCAGTAGCTGTCAACTTAACATCTTGGGCACAGGATGTTACCTCCAGCACGGAGCAATCCCTCAATCCAGCTCTCTTATATTAGCCCACTTTATCACTAAAGAAACAGACTATTTGGTGATGATCACATTGCCGTTTGTGGAACCTTGCTGTGTGTAAACTGGCTGCTGCGTTTCCTACATTGCAACAGTGACTCGAATGCATTGGCTGCAGAGCACTTTGAGATGTCCGGAGGCCACAACAGAGCACTAAATATCAGCAGCCTTTCTTTTCTTAAGCACCCGGGTTTAGCAGTGGGACTTGAACTCACGGCATTCCTGGGTCAAAACCCGGAGACTCCCTTCCTAAGAGCACGATGGGTATACCTACACCACATGGGCAGCAGTGGTTCAAGAAGGCAGCTCGCCACCAAGCCTTTTCAAGGGGCAATTACCGGTGGACAATAAATGCTGACATGGGGACGCCCACATGCAATGAAATGAAGTTCTGACTCTGAGGCCAAGCGTCACCAACTAAGCCAAGTTGATGCCTGGGCAGACAGAGTGGCACTCCTTTCAGACAGTCCAGCTGTTAAGTTTTATGACTGCCACCAAGAAAAATAGACTTCTTGCAGTCAACAGTCACACAATCACATTTATCACTGACTTATAACAAATCATAAACTAAACGTTTCTATCAAAGAGGTCACTAATTACACAGAATCTATTGCAATGAGTAAGTTTTACTTCTTGAGAAAACATCAGCTAATAATCCCATAATCCTTAGGAATGTTTGCACAAACACAAAGTGATTATCTGTAGCAAAAGAATCCATTTTCTATCCAGGAAGCAACTGTGTACACTGGCCTTTCCTCTGCCTTCATTTCCTTGGCTTTTCATGAGTAAACAAAACCTATTTTTATGAAGAGCCATGCTCCATCACACAGAACGTAAAGAAGTAATTATCATTAAATTGTTTGATCCAAGAGCGAGCTTGAATATCCGCTGTTTAAAATAAAAGCAAATTACTGCAGATGCTGGAATCTGAAACCAAAAGAGAAAATGCTGGAAAATCTCAACAGGTCTGGCAGCATCTGTAAGGAGAGAAAAGAGCTGATGTTTCGAGTCCATCATGGACGGCATGCTGGCACAGTGGTTAGCACTGCTGCCTCACAGCACCAGGGACCCTGGTTCAATTCCCGGCTTGGGTCACTGTCTGTGTGGAGCATGTTCTTCCCTTGTCTGCGTGGGTTTCCTCCCACAGTCGAAAGATGTGCGGGTTAGGTGGATTGGCCATGCTAAATTGCTCCTTAGTGTCAGGGGGACTAGCTAAGGTAAATGCATGGAATAATGGGGATAGGACTTGGGTGGGATTGTGGTCAGTGCTATGATTCCTACGGTGCAGAACTCAAAACGTCAGCTCTTTTCTCTCCTTACAGATGCTGCCAGACCTGCTGAGATTTTCCAGAATTTTCTCTTTTGCATCCACTGTTTAAACTCACACAGCAGCGTTTGCTTGTGGACAGCCTATAGAAGAATGTTCCAAGGTGGTCCACAGCAACAGCCCTGTTCAGTGGGTAGCAGTTTCACTGCAGAGTCAATAGGTTGTGGGTACAAGTCCCAATCCAGGGACTTGAGTACAAAGCCTCGGCTGGCACTCCCAGTGCCATTCTGTCAGGGATGCCATCTACGGGATGGGTGGTGAAAACAAGATTCCGCCTATTATTGCCGGAACGCACAAGGTTCAACAGGACCCGTCTGAGCAAAGGGATTTATCCCCGGTGCCCTGACCAATATTTATGCCTCGATCAGCATCACACAAACACTATCTGCTCGTTCTTTCACTTTCACTGCTGTTTGTGGGATCTTGCTGTGCACAAACCAATTACCACATTTCCTTACTTACAAAAGTGACAACACTTCATTGGCTGAAAATCACTTTAGAATGTTCTGTATCAATCTAAGTTCACTCTTTTTCAGAAAGAACAGAGTGTGGGGGAGTGGGGGTGCAGGTGGGATAGTCTCACATCCAGTGAACGGCCACTTGGAGAAGGTTCAGAAGTTTAGAAACCTGGAAAGGAATAAGTGAAGAGAGAGAAAAATTTCTGATTGAGGAGCAAAATGAGGGAGTCAGGCAGCCCTGTGACCACAACATCTCCTGCGTAAGCACCAATTCTTTGATCATTCTTCCACTCAACTACAGCAGCCATCCTATCACCAGCTGTTACACTGAGGTACGAGATGCAATATTCATGCAAACCACCTTTTAACTTGAAGGTCATCTAACTGACATACATCATAGAATCCCTACAGTGCAGAAGGTGGCCATCTGGCCCATCGAGACTATACCGTCCGTCAACAATCTCACCCAGGCCCTATCCCCATAACCCCATGTATTCACCCTGCTAATCCCCCTGACACTAAAGGGCAATTTAGCATGGCCAATCAACCTAACCCACACATCTTTGGAGTATGGGAAGAAACCGGAGCATCTGGAGGAAACCCACGTAGACATGGGGAGAACGTGAAAACTCCACAGACGGTTACCCGAGGCTGGAATTGAACTCGGGTCCCTGGCGCTGTGAGACAGCAGTGCTAACCACCGTGCCATTAGGGAAAATCTGGCATCAATGACTTGCTTTGGTTGCTTGCTTGCAGGTGCGACTGTGCTGAAACCTGAACAACTTAAGGCCAACTGGTTTTAATGCCCCCAGAAATATCTCTGTTGCCATGTATTTAACATGAGGAAGGTTCAGAAATAGAACCCGCTGAACAGCTGCTCAAAGAGGTAGCAACGCGAACAAATATTTATTTTCTCCCAGACACATTCAACATTGAGAGATTCCAGGACTCGGCTGGGACATAACAAATTAGAAATCAGAAATACAATTTCAAAATTTGTGGATGACATTAAATCAGAGGGGAGGGTTACACTAAATACAGAAAGACATTTATAAATTCTCAGAATTGGGCATGTAACTGACAAATTAATTTCTATATAGATCAGTGTTTAGAGGTGCATTTTGTAGAAAGATTGAGGAGGCCACATATGCCTTGGAAAATAAGAGTTTAACTGGAATAATGAAGCAAAGGGGTCCCAATAACAAATCACTAAACAAAGCTATTTTGATTTGATTTGATTTATTATTGTTGCATGTATTGGTTTACAGTGAAAAGTATTGTTTCTCGCGCACTATACAGACAAAGCATACCATTCATAGAGAAGGGAAGGAGAGAGTGCAGAGTGTAGTGTTACATTCATAGCTAGGGTATACAGAAAGACCATCTTAATGCAAGGTAGGTCCATTCAAAAATCTGACAGCAGCAGGGAAGAAGCTGTTCTCGAGTCAGTTGGTACCTGACCTCAGACTTTTGTATCCTTTTCCCGAAGGAAGAGGGTGGAAGAGAGTACGTCCAAGGTGAGTGTGGTCCTTAATTATGCTGGCTGCTTTTCCGAGGCAGTAGTTTCTTGCGGTCTCAGATTGAGCAGGAGCCATACCAAGCTGTGATACAACCAGAAAGAATGCTTTCTAAGTTGCATCTGCAAAAGTTGGTGAGAGTCATAGTGGACATACCAAATTTTCATAGTATTTTGAGAAAGTAGAGGCATTGGTGGGCTTTCTTAACTATTGTGTCAGCATGGGGGGGGGTGCCAGGACAGGTTGTTGGTGATCTGGACATCTAAAAACTTGAAGCTCTCGACGATTTCTACTTCATCCCCATTGATGTAGATAGGGGCATGTTCTCCACTATGCTTCCTGAAGTCGATGACTATCTCCTTCATTTTGTTGACATTGAGGGAGAGATTATTGTTGTCACACCAGTTCACCAGATTCTCTATCGCTTTCCTGTACTCTGCCTCATCATTGTTTGAGATTCAATTATGTCATCAGCAAACGTGAAAATTGAGTTGGAGAGGAATTTGGCCACACAGTCATTGGTGGGGCACCGGTGTTGAGGATGATTGTGGGGGAGATATTGTTGGCTATCCTTACTGATTGCGGTCTGTGGGTTAGGAAGTTCAGGATCCAGTCACCTTTTAACTTGAAGAGGGAGGAGCCGAGCCCCAGGCCACAGCGTTTTGTAGGAATAATGGTGTTGAAGGCTGAGCTGTAGTCGATAAATAGGAGTCTGACATAAGTGTCTACACAGGTTACAGGGGTTCTTTTCTCCTGAAAATAGATGCTTGAGCTTTTTGATCAGGTAAATGCAGAGAAGACATTTTGTGGGGAGACCAAAACTAGGGATTCATAAATACACTGCAAAATAGTCACTATTAAATTCAATTCAGGAGAAATTTATTTACTCCAAAAGTGGTTAGAATGCAGAATTAGCTGTTGTGGGTAGTTGTTGCAAACAGCATAGATGCATTTAATGATTCTTCAGAAGGAACTCTTCAAAATGCAGCTAATGAAAATTTAACAAAACTTACTCCAACTTATAAATCAAAGAAAGGGTTTAATAAAGAAATATCATTACTCCAAACTTGGGACCTCGCCCTGGGCCACTCCAAGCTCTCTACAATTCTACATAGTTCCTTATTTATAGTGAATCAGCTGGTCAGCTGACTATTATACCACTCTAATTGGTTCCATGGTTTACTGGGACAGCTGACCCTTACATCTTGTTCCTATTGGTCACATTACATCCAATACAAAGTTGTCACTGGTTACATTCTAACACTTAAGGGGAAGTTGGATAAACACATGAAGGAGAAAGGAATAGAAGGTTATTCTGATAGGATGACACGACTTGTTTGAACATGGACCAGTTAAGCTAAATTGTGTGTTTTAATGTACTTTCTATGCAAAGGAAAGGCAGCAGAAACATGGGAAGATACAGATACAAGGGCAACAGATATCTCGGAGCACTGTTGCTTGCACTCCAAGTAACGCACCATCCTTACTTGAAAATATTTCTCTGTTCCTTCACTGTGGCTGGGTCAAAATCCTGGAGCATCCTCCCGAACAGCACAAGGGGCGTACCGACACCTCAGGGATTGCAGCAGTTCAAGAAGACAGCTCACCACCAGCATCTCGAGGATGGCACAGTGGCACAGTGATGAGCACTGCTGCCTCACAGCGCCAAGGACCCGGGTTCAATTCTGGCCTTGGGTGACTGTGTGGAGTTTGCACGTTCTCCCCGTGCCTGTGTGGGTTTCCTCTGGGTGCTCCTGTTTCCTCCCACAGTCCAAAGATGTGCAGGTTAGGGTGAATTGGCCATGCTAAATTGCCCCTTAGTGTCACAAGATGTGTAGGCTCGATGGATTAGCCATGAGAAATGAGAGAGGTTACAGGGTTAGGACGGGGGAGAGGGCCTAGGTAAGATACTCTGTCAGAGAGTCAGTGCAGACTCGATGGGCCGAATGACCTTTAGGGATTCTATGAACGAGAACTGGGCAATAAATGCTGGTCTAACCATTGGCACCCACATCTCATAACTTAATTTTAAAAACTGCTTCTCCACAACAAAAAGAGGCAAACATCACATAGTGACTCTCATGAAGAGTCATCTGCAAAATTCACCGAGTAATACAGACAAGGAAGATTCTAGGTTTTACCGGGACCCCGTTACTTTTCAGCTGTGAGCAGGATGGTCTGGGCTGACATGAGGGAGGAGAGGGATGGGTGGAAGAGGAAACTGACACTGGTATTGCTGGTGAGGAGAGGAAGGAATAGCCAGCCATGAATCAGTGAACACTCCAAATCTTATTGCTGTGAAGCCTGCTGGATGGCTCTACATGTCCTGGTGTCAGGTTGGGGCAGAATCACTTTAGCCAATGGTGCCCCCCATGTTCCATTGCCTGTTTAGACTCACTATCCAGAGTCACATTAGTAATGTATGCGATGAACCTAGTACATGAGGATACATACTCGGAGTAAGTTAGTGCTTCCAAGAGATGAAAGGGAAAACACTCAGAAAATGTTAAGCTCCAGATTAGATTATAGGCTTATTAGCGCCACAGAAAGCTCTACACAAATATCCCCCAGACTGAAACTAAAGAGCAAACTCCAACCATACACTCACAACACACACATACATAGGAACCCTTTGTTCAGTACTATCTGACACATTTCCCAGCCTAACTCACAGGAACAAAGGTGTAGTGTTCTAACAGATAAGATTCAATTCAAAACCAGTGCTATCCAGTATACAATATAAAGAGTGTAAGAACTAACTTGGTGTTTAACGGCAAGATACAAATAGGAGGAAAGGAAGCATCATGCAACCTAAAAACTATTTGTCATGATTAGATCCATCATGATTAAATTCCGATGGGGACAGGGTGACAGACTGGTATTGTCATTGGACTCGCAATCCAGAAAGCCAGGGTAATGCTCTGGGGATCCAGGTTCGAATCGCATCATGATGGAATCTGGAATTAGACTCATGGAATCCCGACAGTACAGGAGGCCATTCGGCCCATCGAGTCTGCACCAACAACAATCCACCCAGACCCAATCCCCGTAACTCCACATATTTACCCTGCTAAACCCCCTGACACTAAGGGACAATTTAGCATGGCCAATCCACCTAACCAACACATCTTTGGAGTCTGGGAGGAAACCTGGGCACTCAGAGGAAACCCATGAAGACATGGGGAGAAGGTGCAAACTCCACACAGACAGCGACCCAAGGCCGGAATTGAACCCGGGTCCCTGATGTTGTGAGGCAACAGTGCTAACCACTGTGCCACCCAAAAGGAATTAAAAGTCTAATGATGACCATGAAACTATTGTCGATTGTCGTAAAAATCTGTTTCACAAGGTCCTATAGGGAAAAAGATCTGCCAGCCTCCACGTGTTTCCAGATCCACAGCAATGTAGTTGACTCTTAAATGCCACCCAGTTGTATCAAACCAGTAAAAAGTCTAAAAGGAATGAAACTGGTCAAACCACCCGGCTTTGGCCAAGGCACTGGAAACAACAACCCCAAAATCAGCCCTATCGATCCTGCAGGCCTCCTTACTAACATCTGGGGGCTTGCGCCAAGATTTGAAGAACTGTCTCAGTCTAGTCAAGCCTGACATTCATACTCATGGAATCATACCCTCCTAGACATCACCATCCACGGCTATGGCCTGTTCTACCGGCAGGATGGACCCAGTAAAGGTAGAGGCATAGAGTCATACAGTTGGGAGGAAATTGCCTGAGAAGATTTCAACATTAACTCTGGACCCCCATGAAATCTCATGGCATCAGGTCAAACATGGACAAGGAAACGTCCTGCTGATTACCACATCTTCCCTCTCCTCTTATTGAATACTACCTGGAGGAAGCAATGAGGTGGCACAGGCTCAGAATGTACCCTGGATAGAGGATTTCAATGTCCATCACCAAGAGTGGCTCAGAAGCACCTCTACATGCCAAGCTAGCTAAATCCTAAAGGGCATAGCTGCTAGATTGGATCTGCAGATGGTGGTGATGGAACCAAGAGGGACAAACATACTTGACATCGTCCTCACCCATCTGCCTGCTGTAAATGCATCTGCGCATGACAGGGCAGGAATAACCACTGCATAGTCCATGTGGAGGCAAAGTCCTGTCCTCACATTGAGGACACCCTCCTTTGTGTTGTGCGGCACTGCCACCGTGCTAAATGGGATAGAGTTCAAACAGATCTAGCAACTCAAGATTGGGCAACCAATGGGTGCTGTAGACCATCAGCAGCAGCAGAATTGGACTCAACCACAATCTGTAACCTCATGGCCCAGCATATCCCCCACCTCTACCATTACCAGCAAGCCAGGGGATCAACCCTGGCTCAATGAATGAAGAGTGCAGGAGGGCAGGCCAGGAGCAGCACCAAGCATAACTAACACCTAAAAATTAGATGTCAACCTGGTGAAGATACAGCACAGGACTATTTGCATGCCAAACAGCATAAGCATCAAGTAATGGGCAGAGCTAAGTGATTCCACAACCAAAGGATCAGATCTAAACTCTGCTGCCCTGCCACATCCAGCTGTTGGTGGACAATTAAGCAACTCACTGGAGGAGACTCCGTAAATATCCCCATCTTCAATGATGGAGGATGATAGCACATCAGCTCAAAAGACAAGGCAGAAGTATTTGCTACAACCTTCAGCCAGGAGTGCCGAGTGAATGAAATCAGCCTTTTCCGGATTTCAACCAGTTTTCAGCTATTTCAATTCACTCCACTTGACATCAAGAACCAGTTGTAGACACTGGATACTGCAAAGGCGATGGGCCCTGACAATATTCCAGCGATGGTACTGAAGACTTGTGTTCCAGAACTTGCAGCATCACTAGCTAACCTGTTCCAGTACAGGTACAACACTGGTATTTATCCAGCAATGTGGAAAAATACCGAGGTGAGGCCTATACACAAAAAGCAGGACAATCCAACCCGGCCAATTACTGCCCCAGCAGTCTACTCTTGATCATCATTCAAGTAATGGAATGGATCATGAATAGTGCTATCAAGTGACACTTGCTTAGCAATAACCTGCTCACTTACGCTTAATTTTAATTCTGTCAGGGCCACTCAACCAAACCTCATTCCAGCCTCAGTTCAGACATGGACAAAAGAGCTGAACTCCAAAAATGAGGTGAGAGTGACTGACTGCCCTTCTCATCAAAGCAGCATTTGACTGACTGTGGCTACAAGGAGCCCGAGCAAAACTGGAGTCAATGGGAGTTGGGGGAAAACTTTTCACTGGTTGGAGTCATACCTGGCACTAAGTAAGATGGTTCTGGTTGTTGGAGGCCGATCTTCTCAGCTCTAGGACAAAACTGCAATTCATCCAGAGTGTGTTCTAGGCCCAATCATCTTCAGCTGCTTCATCAATGACCTTCCCTCCGTCATAAGGTCAGGAGTGGGAATGTTCACTCATCACTGCACCATGTTCAGCACCATTCGCAACTCCTCAGATACTGAAGCAACTCATGTCCAAATGCAGCAAGTCCTGGATAATATTCAGGCTTGGGCTGACAAGTTGCAAATAACATTCGTGCCACACAAGTGCCAGGCAATGACCATCAAGAATAATAGGGAATCTAACCGTCACCCCTTCACATTCAATGGCATTACCATTGCTGAATTTCTGAACCTTGACATCCTGGGGTGTGGTTACCATTGACCAGAAACTTACCAAACTAGCCTTGTAAATACTGTGGCTACAAGAGCAGATCAGAGGCTAGGAATCCTGCAGCAAGTAACTGACCCCCTGATTCCCAAAGCCTGTCTACCAGCTACTGATGTGGAGATGCCGGCGTTGGACTGGGGTGAACGCAGTAAGAAGTCTCACAACACCAGGTTAAAGTCCAACAGGTTTATTTGGTAGCAAATACCATAAGCTTTCGGAGCACTGCTGCTCCGTCAGATGGAGTGGAAATGAGAGCACATTTCCACTCCATCTGACGGAGCAGCAGCGCTCCGAAAGCTTATGGTATTTGCTACCAAATAAACCTGTTGGACTTTAACCTGATGTTGTGAGACTTCTTACCAGCTACTGAGCAGAGGTCAAGAGTATGATAGAATACTCTCCATTTGCCTGGATGAGTGCAACTCTAATAATACTCAAGAAACTTATACCATCCAGGGCAAAGCAGCCCACTTGATTGGTATCCATCTTCAAACATTCACGCCCTTCACCACCAATGCACAATGTGTATCATACTCAAGGTACACTGCAGGAACTCACACAGGCTCCTTCGATAGCACCTTCCAACTCTACGTACAGTACCAGCTAGAAGGACAAGGGCAGCAGACACATGGGGAACACCATCACCTAAATTTTCCCTCCAAGCCGTTCACCACCCTGACTTGGAACTATAATCGCTGTTCCTTCACTAGGTCAAAATCCAAGAACTCCCTCCCTAATAGCACTGTGGGCATCCTACACCACATGGACTGCAGCGGGTTCAAGAAGGCAGCTCATCACCACCTCTTCAAGGGCAGTTAGGGATGGGAAATAAATGCTGGCCTAGCCAGCGATACCCACATCTGCAAGAGACCAAAAAAATTCAAACTAAATGATTTCCAGTTGATGCCAATTTCGCAAATATTCTAGCTTTCATTTGCAGTCATGTGTATTGCCTCACCAAGTAAAGGTGACTATTTTCCCCTCATCAAACATCAGTTAACCTTCCATTAGTTGCTGGTCCCTTGTCCATGAGCTGTAGAGTGTTCCTGTTAACTGGAAACCTTCCCGAGTCATGAAATGCTTATCTTGAGTAAAAGTGATAGAGATGTTGCACTTGGTGCAAGGATCAAGATAGGATTTGTATTTGTTCAGATATTTGTACAGAACAACTCAAATGACACTCAATGATAAATCGGATGATTAATCTCGAATTTAACACTTTCATAATCAGTCAACTTGCAAATGCCCAAAAGCAAAATTAAAAACAAAACATTGCTGGAAATATTCAGGTGGCGTCTATGGAGAGAGAGAGAGAGTTGTATGACCTTTCATCAGGACAGAAGGAAGATACAAATGTGAAGGTTTTTAAACCATTAGAAAGAGGAGAGGGCAGAAGAGAACAAAAGAGGTCTTTGATAGGCTGGAGGGCAGGAGAGATTAACATGATACAAAAGCCAAGAAGAACAGCAATGGGTACACTGGGCGGCACGGTGGCACAGTGGTTAGCACTGCTGCCTCACAGCACCAGGGACCCGGGTTTGATTCCGGGCTTGGGTCATTGCCTATGTGGAGTTTGCATGTTCTCCTCGTGTCTGCGTGGGTTTCCTCCAGATGCTCCGGTTTCCTTCCACAGTCCAAAGATGTGCGGGTTAGGTTGATTGGCCATGGTAAATTGCTCCTTAGTGTCAGGGGGCCCAGCATGGTAAATACATCGGACTACAGGTTTAGGGGCTGGATTGGATTGTTGTTCAGTGCTGGCTCGATGGGTCAAATGGGCTCCTTTTGCACTGTAGCATTCTATGATGATTCTATGGGTAAGAAAACAAAGGTTGTGCCCAAATGAGGCATGAATGGTCTGGCATTTGACTTGCTCCCAGTAAATAATTGCACCACTCTTAGGGAAAACAAGGCATAGTATGTTCTTCTGGTACTCCTGCCCTCCCAGCAGGTTTGCCACATAGCAAGATCCAAATCCCTGTTTCTGGGGAATTAGCAAGGATGTCTTGCTCCAAATAGACAGGGCCTTGGTGAGGCCACACCTGAAATATTGTGTGCAGTTTTGGTCTCCTTATCTGAGGAAGAATGTTCTTGCTATAGAGGGAAGGTTTGCCAGACTGATTCCTGGGATGGTAGGACTGAGCCAGGAGGAGAGATTGAGTTGGTAAGGATTGTATTCATTGGAGTTCAAAAAAATGAGGGGGGGGGATCTCATAGAACCCTATAAAATTCAAACAGGACTAGACAGGGTTGATGCAAGAAGGATGTTCCCGATGATGGGAGCATCCAGAACCAGGGGTCACACTCTGAGGATAAGGGGTGAACCCTTTAGGACTGACATGAGGAGATATTTCTTCACCCAGAGAGTGGCAAGCCTGTGGAATTTGCTACCACAGAAAGCAGTTGAGGCCAAAACATTGTATACGTTCAAGAAGGAGTTAGATATGGCTCTTGGGGCGAAAGTGATCAAAGGATATGGGGGGGGGGGGGGGGGGGGGGGAAGAATCAGGTTACTGAGTTGGATGATCAGCCATGATCCTGCTGAATAGAGGAGCAGGCTCGAAGGGTAGAATGGCCTTCTCCTGCTTCTGTTTTCTATGTTTTTCTCACTGGATTCATTCAAGAGCTGCTGCCAAAATAGCCAAACAGGTTCAAAGTCTAAATAAAGCCACCTCTCAGAAGGCTGCAACAAATATACACAGTGAATGAATCATTTGAGACCTGATGTATGATGAGTGTAGCATGGCTTTGGAGCCACAGGCAAGTACAGACCTATCATTCCCAATACCCTCCAGCTATGGGGCTTCCCTCATTTCATGCCTGGGTCTACAGACTAACCTGTAGATACTGTTTGATTAGTCAACAACCCCATTATCATTTTAGAATATGACTGGGATGATAGATGGTATTTTTCTCTCTCTTTCTCTGCAGATGTTACCTGACCTGCTAAGTATTTCGAACATTTTCTGTTTTTTATTTATGTTAGGTGAGCTAGAGGCACAGCACTTATTTTTCATACAGCAATTCCAAAATGAAATAGGATTCAGATGAACTGTTGATGGCTTGAAGTTCAATCTCCCCCAGTTATTATATAATCCAAATCCTTAGTCACATTACTGCCTTGTAATCAAGGGATATGACCTATTTACTACATAACTCAACATTAACAGCTGAACTCTAAGGCAGGTGAACTCGAACTGCGATTAATGTGCTAAATTGCAACCAACATTCGAGTAACTCGCACAAAATATGAAGTAATTAATGAATAAAAGTACAGATACCACCACAAATCCCTTTTAAAAACATCAAATTTAGATTTTCTCTTTCACAGGGCCTCAGTGCATTTCCAAGCATTAGGTAAAGTCGCCTTAATCCCAGATGACCATAAGCTGCTCTCCCCTTTGGGGCAGCACGGTGGCACAGTTGACTGGGGTTGTTGACTAATCAAACAGTATCTACAGGTTAGTCTGTAGACCCAGGCATGAAATGAGGGAAGCCCCATAGCTGGAGGGCATTGGGAATGATAGGTCTGTACTTGCCTCACAGCTCCAGGGACTTGGGTTCGATTCCCAGCTTGGGTCAGTGTGTGTGTGGAGTTTACACGTTCTCCCCGTCTCTGCATGGGTTTCCTCCCACAGTCCAAAGATGTGCGGGTTAGGTGCATTGGCCGTGTTAAATTACCCCTTAGTGTCCCAGGATGTGTAGGTTAGAGGGATTAGTGGGGTAAATATGTGGGATTACAGGGATAGGGCCGAGGTGGGATTGTTGTCGGTGCAGACTCGATAGGCCGAATGGCCTCCTTCTGCACTGTAGGGTTTCTATGATTTTGAGAGGGAGAGCTGACTGGTGGTGATTTAACCGGAGGATCACCACAACTCAGGCGAGGGGCAAGGCTGAGAAGGCCGGGCCTTCACGAATAACCTCAGCCAATACAGGAATTGAACCTGTGCTGTTGGCATCGCTCTGCATCACAAACCCAGTCATCCCGCTAAACTGAGCTAACAGTCCATAAATGTGTTGCTCCACAGCAATTGATAGGACCTCAGAAAGAAAGCACGAGCCTTTCTACCACTCCCTTCCTGATATGCTCTCATTTCCAGCCCACCAACAATCAGATATCCCATCCAATGACCAAGATCTGACATCTCAAATTAACCATCTGAGACCAGTTTGATCAGGGCACATATCCTTCCTCAATACAACCACAAGAACTTGTATTTCTGCAGCACCTTGTATCATAACAGAACGTCCCGAGCTGCCTCCCTGGGGCATTGTAAAACAAAATTTGACATCAAAATTTGGGTGGCACAGTGGTTAGCACTGCTGCCTTACACCGACAGAAACCTGGATTCAATTTCAGCCTTGGGTGACTGTCTCTGTGGAGTTTACACATTCCCTCCGTGGGTTTTCTCCGGGTGCTCCGGTTTCCTCTCACAGCCCGAAGATGTGCAGGTGAGGAGGATTGACCCTAAATTGCCCCTTAGTGTCCTGAGATGTTAAAATTAGGAGGATTAGCGGGGTAAAAGAGGGGGCTGGACTTGGGCAAGATGTTCTGTCAGAGAGTCAGTGCAAACTTGGTGGGCCAAATGGTCTCCTTCTGCACTGTAGGGATTCTATGGTTCTACCAAATCACATAATGAAATATTCAGGCAGATGACCAAAAGCTTTGTCAAGGGTTTTAATGAGCATCTGAAAGGAGGAAAGATAGGTAGAGAGGCCAAGGGAGGCATTCGAGAATTTAGGGTCCTGGAGACTGAAGTCACGATCATAGATGGTCAGTCAGAAGCTTTTTCCCAGGGTGCAAGAGTCAATTACTAGAGGGCATAGGTTTAAGGTGCGAGGGGAAAGGTTTAAAGGAGATGTACGAGGCACGTTTTCTTTTTACACAGAGGGTGGTGGGTGCCTGGAACTTGCTACCTGGGGAGGTAGTGGAAGCAGATACGATAGTGACTCTTAAGGGGCGTCTTGACAAATACATGAATAGGATGGGAATAGAGGGATATGGTCCCCGGAAAGGGGTTTTAGTTCAGACGGGCAGCATGGCCGGTGCAGGCTTGGAGGGCCGAAGGGCCTGTTCCTGTGCTGTAATTTTCTTTGTTCTTTATGCTGCTGGATTTAAAAGGAAATCAGGAGCTGATGCTAATTCACTAACTTTTTATTCCAGAAAGCCAACCGATGAAGGCCAGAACTGGAGCCAATCTTCACTCACTTTTATATTTATTTTTAAGTTCCACAGTACAAGTACACTACACCTAGCCCAACAACTACAGTCGTGTTGCATTACCAACTGAGCAAAGTTGACGACCTCGACTTCTGCGGAGGCATGTTGCAGAGAACATTCCACCAGCTCCAAAAGATTTCCCAATGGGGGGAAAAAGATAACAAGGGCTAATATTTTATTAAATGCCAGTTAAATAAATAGAAGGAAGGGGTGATTGGCCAGCAGTTTCTCAGCCGCAACTAAATCACCAGCACTTTTAGATACAGACATTGGATGACCTTGAATACCACAAGATACTCCAAACTAAAATTAGCATTAAAGGCCACTGTCAGCTTCGAGGGGGCGTTTCAGAACCAGCTGAAGCTGACTACAGATTTTCCTCTCAAATTCTGCAGTTCTAGTTGCTGTGACGATTTGAGGTTTCAACTCATTCAAAGTTTATTTATAGTTGTCGCAAGTAGGCTTACATTAACACCACAATGAAGTTACTGTGAAAATCCCCGAGTCGCCACACTCCGGCGCCTGTTCAGGTACACTGAGGGAAAATTTTAGCATGGCCAATGCATCCTAACCAACACATGTTTCGGACTGTGGGAGGAAACTGGAGCACCCAGAGGAAACCCAAGCAGCCGTAGGAGAACATTCAGACTCCACAAAGACAGTGACCAAAGCCGGGAATTCATAGGATCCCTACAGTGCAGGAGGCGGCCATTTGTCCCATCATGTCTGTGCCGACCACAGTCCCACCCAGGCCCTATTCCCGTAACCCCACACATTTATCCTGACACTAAGGGGCAATTTAGCGTGGCCAATCAACCTAATTGACACATCTTTGGACTGTGGGAGGAAACCGGAGCACCCGGAGGAAACCCACGCAGACACGGGGAAAATGTACAAACTCCACACAGACTGGGACCAAGACCGGAATCGAACCCAGGTCCCTGGCCATGAGGCAGCAGTGCATTCAGGTTTACTTTTTTTTAAAAACGCCTCTGCCTTTGTACCATTTTGAAACTCTTTCTGCTCTCAGAGTGGAACCAGGGTTATGCTCACTGCTGCTCCCAGGTCAGTCAGGGGGGAGGGGGGGGTGGTTATGGTAAACTGGCAGGAAAGTGGAGATGAGGCCGAGATGAGATTCGCCATGGTCATATTAAATGGCAGAGCTGACTCAAGGAGCTGACTTCCCTCCTCATGCTCCTAATTCCTAGGAAATCCAGAATTTATGGCAGGGTGGGGGGAGGGAGCGGGGCAGGGTGGGGGAGGGAGTGAGAGGGAGCGGGTTAGGGTGGGGAGGTGGCAGGATAACAGTCAGAGGAGACTGGCGATCCAAGTTTGCATTCTATCCCATTCATGTAATGCCACACATAAGGCCACATTAAGGAGACTAACTGCAGGGATAATTGGGGTCCCTCCCGCATGCGGGGAGGGAGAGGCATGTGCAGGAGGGAGGGAGGGAGGGAGGGAGGGAAGGGGAGCAACTCGTGAGGAATGGGGCAGGAGAGGGTGGGGGGGGAGAGATGGTGAGGTTGGGGGCTATGGAAGGGGAGCTGGTGAGGTGGGGGGGGCAGGGGGGGAAGAGATGGAAGGGGAGCCGGTGAGTTGGGGGGGTGGGTGGTGGAGAAGAGCTGTACAGGGAGCCAGTGAGTTTGGGGGGGGGTGGGGGGGAAAGAGAGAGAGGTAGCTGGTAAAGTGGGGAGGGGGTGCAGAGGGGGGAGAGCCAGTGAGGTGGGGGGAGGGGGGGCAGAGGGGGAGCCGGTGAGATGGGTGGGGGTGATGGGGAAGCCAGTGTGGGGGGATGGAAGCAGTACCGCTGAGGTGGGTGGGAGGATGGAAGTGGAACTAGTGAGGGTGGTGGAGTCAATAAAGGGGTAGGAGTAGAGTGGGGTGGGGGTGGGGGGGGGGGGGGGAGTGTTGGTCTGGCTGGGTTAGCCAGTGGGGATTCTTAGGGAGGGTCACCCAGGCTGGGGGCAGCCTCAGCTAACTGGTGGGGGAGGGGGGGGGGGGGGGAAGAGCGTCAAGAGGGGGAGACTCAGCCCATGGGAGGAGATGGAGTCGCGTCAGCTGTGGGGAGCGTGGGGGGGTCAACTGGAGTGGGATTGCATCAGCCTGGGGGACAGGGGGCAGAGATGAAAGGGTGTGAAATATAGTGTTCAATTCTGGTCGCCACACTACCAGAAGGATGTGGAGGCTTTGGAGAGGGTACAGACAACATTTACCAGGATGTTGCCTGGTATGGAGGGCATTAGCTATGAGGAGAGGTTGGAGAAACTTGGTTTGTTCTCACTGGAGCGACGGAGGTTGAGGGGAGACCAGATAGAAGTCTACAAAATTATGAGAGGCATGGACAGAGTGGATAGTCAGAAGCTTTTTCCCCAGAGTGGAAGAGTCAATTACTATGGGGCATAGGTTTAAGGTGTGAGGGGCAAGGTTTAAAGGAGATGTACGAGGCAGATTTTTTTACACGGAGAGTAGTGTAGTGGGTGCCTGGAACTCATTGCCAGGGGAGGTAGTGGAAGCGGGTACAGTAGTGACTTTTAAGGGGCGTCTTGACAAGTACATGAATAGGATGGGAATAGAGGGATATGGTCCCCGGAAGGGTAGGGGTTTTTAGTTAAGTCGGGCAGCATGGTTGGTGCAGGCTTGGAGGGTCGAAAGGCCTGTTCCTGTGCTGTAATTTTCTTTGTTCTTTGTGTGCAATGGCCGGGCAGTAAGGGCGGTTGGCGGGTGGGGGGGAGCATTCAAGATCCTGAAGGGAATGAATAGGATAAATAGGGTTAGAGGACACAGATTCAAAATAATTGGTAAAAGGAGTAAAGGAAAAAGATTTTTCACCCATTGGGTGGTTGGAGTCTGCAATGAACTTCCTGAGGGTGCAGGGGACAGGTTTGATGGAGATATTCAACAGGGAGTTGGATTGCTATTTGAAAAACAAGAATGTGCAGGATTATGAGGAGGAGTGGGGCTAGGTAGAATACTCTTTAAGAAAGCCAGTGCAGACTTGATGAGCCAAATGGCCTCCTTCTGCACTGTAAAGATTGTGAATCTCTGAAATGTTAAAGAGAGCTTGACAAGGTGGGTGCCGAGAGGCTGCTTCCCATGGCTGGTGAGTCTGGGACTAGTCTCAGCTTAAGGGGATCAGCAACTTGCGATTGAGGGGAGAAATTCCTTTACCCAGGGGGTTGAGAATACACAGCTGGTGGATCATTTAAAGCACAGAATGAGACCATTCAGCCCTAATTGTATTGATGGAAATTTTTTTAAAAGTTTATTTACCAGTGTCACAAGTAGGCTTACATTAACACTGCAATGAAGTTACTGTGAAAATCCCCTAGTCACCACACTCTGGCATTTGTTCAGTTACACTGAGGAAGAATTTAGCATGGCCAATGCACCTAACCAGCATGAGATACAAAAGTCTGAGGTCACGTACCAACCGACTCAAGAACAACTTCTTGCCTGCTGCCATCAGACTTTTGAATGGACCTACCTCACATTAAGTTTCTCTGCATCCTAGCTATGATTGTAACACGACATTCTGCATCCTCTCCTTTGCTTCTCTATGATCGGTATGCTTTATCTGTATAGCGCGCAAGTAACAATACTTTTCACTGTACACCAATACACGTGACAATAAAAATCAAATCAAACCAAAGGAAAGTCTTTCTGATTGTGGGAGGAAACCAGAATACCCAGAGGAAACCCATGAAGACATAGGGAGTACGTGCAAACTCCACACAGACAGTGACCCAAGCCGGGAATCGACCTTGGATTTCTAAAGAACAAAAGGACATGGAAATAGGGTTGATGCGGTGAGTCAGGTACGGTCATATTGAATAGCAGAGCAAGCTCGAGTGACCATTGAGCCTACTCCTGGAACTATGTCGTCCTTTACATCCTGTTCCAAGTGTCAGTTCTATATCACAAAGGATACTAGACCAAGACAAGTGGATGGACTTAAGATACAGATCAGCTGTGATCAAATTAAACAACAGCACAAGACAGTCTGGACGGGCTGAAAGGCCTCCTCCCCTTCCCATATGCCACACTTTAAAACCACAATGTGGAGATGCCGACGTTGGACTGGGGTGGGCACAGTAAGAAGTCTCACAACACCAGGTTAAAGTCCAACAGGTTTATTTGGTAGCACGAGCTTTCGGAGCGCTGCTCCTTCATCAGGTGAATCCTGAAGGAGCAGTGAGGGAGCATGAAGGAGCAGTGCTCCGAAAGCTCGGGCTCCCAAATAAACCTGTTGGACTTTATAACCTGGTGTTGTGAAACTTCTTACTGTGCCCACTTTAAAGCTAACACATTGCTGCAGATCCAAATAGCATCCTCTTGACAGCAGCCAAATCTGACAGGGGGGCGGGGGGGGCAACAATCAGACACTTCATTTTAAAAAAAGACAGATGATAAGAGTAAACAGGATATCTGATTTTAAAAAAAACAAACAGTGGGTTCCAGTCAGAGTGTGGGAGCAGAGAATCACTCAGGGTATCACAGAACTTTCAAAGTTCAGACAATCAAACTTTTTGTTGCCATTTGTTGCAACCTGAGGGGGGAAAGTGTTACAAAGTGTCCCTGGCCGCGCTGGCTACCATTAAAGCTTGGCTACATTGTAGCTGGCCTTCCTGTTACCTTCTCCTCGCTACTCGCTCCGGCTTGACTCTCCCCCGCCGTCATCCTTCCCTCTGATTTATCTCCTTCAAAGTTGGAAACTTCTGATCAGATTTCTCTCGAAATGATCCCAATTTTTTTTATTCCTTATTCTTTCTTTTTCCTGTCTTCCACCGGCCGGGAACTTGCAGCGAGGAAGCGGAGCCACAGCCGCCACACACACAGGGGACTCAGCGACAACCCGCCCCCCGGACCCCGTCCCGCTCGACCACCCCCCCTCACAGGGCGCCTGACGTGCGCGCCGCCGCCGCCGCCGGGAGATGCGCACGACCGGCAGCGTCCGCGCCCCCGAGGCGGGGCGTGCGCGCCGCTAGCCCTGAAGATTCTCATGGGGTTGAATCTCTTCACTTTTTTCTTCTAAATCCTCCCCCCCCCCCCCCCCCCCCCCCAGTTTGTTTCCCTCCCTCCAGCAGCAATCTCAGATTTGCACCAGAAATGTATTTTTTTTTGGTTATATTTCACTTTGTAAAGTATTTGATTTATTGTTGTCAGGTAAGAAGTCTCACAACACCAGGTTAAAGTCATAGAATCCCTACAGTGCAGAAGGAGGCCATTCGGCCCATCGAGTCTGCACCGACCACGATCCCACCCAGGCCCTATTCCCACAGCCCTAGCCAGACCCCCTGACACTAAGGGGAAATTTATGGAGTCAGAGAGGTTTACAGCATGGAAACAGACCCTTCGGCCCAACTTGTCCATGCCGCCCTTTTTTTTAAACCCCTAAGCTAGTCCCAATTGCCCGCATTTGGCCCATATCCCTCTATTCCCAGTTTACCCATGTAACTATCTAAATGCTTTTTAAAAGACACCATTGTACCCGCCTCTACTACTACCTATGGCAGTTTGTTCCAGACACTCACCACCCTCTGTGTGAAGAAATTGCCCCTCTGGACACTTTTGTATCTCTCCCTTCTCACCTTAAACCTACGCCGTCTAGTTTTAGACTCTCCTACTTTTGGGAAAAGGTATTAACTATCTAGCTGATCTGTGCCCTTCATTATTTTATAGACCTCTATAAGATCACCCCTCAGCCTCCTACACTCCAGAGAAACAAGTCCCAGTCTATCCAGCCTCTCCTGAATTTAGCATGGCCAATTCACCTAATCCGCACATCCTTGGACTGTGGGAGGAAACCGGAGTACCCAAAGGAAACACATTCTTCCTGTGTCTGCGTGGGTTTCCTCCAGGTGCTCCGGTTTCCTCCCACAGTCCAAAGATGTGTGGGTTAGGTTAATTGGCCATGCTAAATTGCCACTTAGTGTCCCAGGATTCATAGATTAGCAGGTAAATATGTGGGGATATGGGGATAGGGCCCGGGTGGGATTGTGGTCGGTGCAGACTCGATGGGCCGAATGGCCTCTTTCCGCACTGTAGGGTTTCTATGATTTCTATGAAACCCATGCAGACACGGGGAGAACATGCAACCTCCACACAGGCAGTGAGCCAAGTCGGGAATCGAACCCGGGTCCCTGGTGCTGTGAGGCAGCAGTGCTAACCACTGTGCCTCCATGCCACCCTTGCCATCCAGCAGGTTGTTAAAACCCAGTGGGCACAGGAGGCCGAACAGAATCTGATAGCCAAGTTCTGCATGCATGAGGACAGCCTGAACCGGACTCTTGGGTTCATGTCACACTACATGTAACCCCCACCATTTGGCCCGGGCTTGCAAAATCCTACTAACTGTCCTGGCTTGAGATAACTCACACCTCTTTAACCTGTCATTATCCCTCTCCACACGCACTGTCTGTACCTGTAAAGACTTGATTTCCTGTAAAGACTCGCATTCCAACCATTATCTTGCAATTGTGTCTTTGTCTTATATATGCCGCGTTTGTGAAACCTACCTCTCCACTCACCAGATGAAGGAGCAGCACTCCGAAAGTTCGTGATTCCAAATAAACCTGTTGGACTTTAACCTGTGAGACTTCTTACTGTGCCCACCCCAGTCCAACGCCGGCATCTCCACCTTATTGTCACGTGTATTGGGATACAGTGAAAAGTATTGCTTCTTGTGCGCTATACAGAAAGAGCATACCGTACATAGAGAAGGAAACGAGAATGTGCAGAATGTAGTGTTACAGTCATAGCTAGGGTGTAGAGTAAGATCAACTTAATAGAAGGTAGGCCCATTCAAAGTCTGATGGCAGCAGGGAAGAAGCTGTTCTTGAGTCGGTTAGTACATGATCTCAGACTTTTGTATCTTTTTCCCGACAGAAGATGGTGGAAGAGAGTATGCCCGGGGTGTGTGGGACCCTTGATTATGCTGGCTGCTTTTCTGAGGCAGCGTACAGTGTAGACAGAGTCAATGAATGGGAGGCTAGTTTGCGTGAAGGGTTTCATTAACAACCCTTTTTAGTTCCTTGCGGTCTTGGTCAGAGTAGGAGCCATGCCAAGCTATGATACATCTGGGAAGCAGAAACAGAAGAATGATGGGAAATCTCAACAGGTCTGACAGCATCTGTGGAGAGAAAGTAGAGCCAACGTTTTGAGTCTAGATGGCCCTTTGTTCGACCCTACATCTGGGAAGGATGCTTTCTGTGGTGCACCTATAAAAATTGTTGAAGGTTGTAGCAGACATGCTGAATTTCCTTAGCCTCCTGAGAAAGTAGAGGCATTGGTGGTCTTTCTTAACTATAGCTTCGGCATGGAGAGACCAGGACAGATTGTTGGTGATCTGAACACTATGCTCGTGTCTACACACATTTGAAAAGTATTTGAAATTACGGAATCACAGAAGGAGCCTATCAAGCTCATATGGGCTCTTTGATAACATTGTCGAATTTCCCACATCCCTCCTTTCACCCACAACTCCATAACTTCCCCCTTTCAATTTCATCCAATTTCCTTTTGAAAGTTACTATTGAATCTGCTTCCACCTGTGTCTTCCACATCACAACAAAATTCTCATCTCTTCTGGGGTTCTTCCTCAGATCTGTGCTAATTACCAGGGGCCTGGGTTCGATTACTGGCTTGGGTCACTGTCTGTGTGGAGTTTGCACGTTCTCCCCGAGTCTGCGTGTGGGTTTCCTCTGGTTTCCTCCCATAGTCTGAAAGACGTGCTAGTTAGGTGCATTGACCCGAACAGGTGTCAGAGTGTGGCGACTAGGGGAATTTCCCAGTAACTTCATTACAGTGTTAATGTAAGCCTTACTTGTGACTAATAAATAAACTTTTACTTTAAGTCCTCTGCTTACCAAACCTCCTGCCACTGGAGAAGGTGAATTACTCCATTAAGAACCTTCATGATTTTGCCAACCTCAATTACATCTACATTACATTAAAGGATATATTGGCCTTGGAGGGAGTGCAGAGAAGGTTCACCAGGTTGATACCGGAGATGAGGAGAGATTAAACAGATTGGGTCTGAACTCGTTGGAGTTTAGAAGGATGAGGGGTGATATTATAAGATAATGAAGGGGCTGGATAGGGTAGAGGTGGAGAGATTCTTTCCACTTAGAAGGGAAACCAGAACTAGAGGGCACAGCCTCAAAATAAGGGGGGGCCGGTTCAGAACAGAGTTGAGGGGGAACTTCTTCTCTCAGAGGGTAGTGAATCTCTGGAATTCTCTGCCCATTGAAGTGGTGGAGGCTTCCTCGTTGAATATGTTTAAATCACGGGTAGATAGTTTTCTGATCGATAAGGGAATTAGGGGATATGGGGAGCAGGTGGGTAAGTGGAACTGATTCGCTTCAGATCAGCCATGATCTTGTTGAATGGCGGGGCAGGCTCGAAGGGCCAGATGGCCTACTCCTGCTCCTATTTCTTATGTTCTTATGTTCCCCTGACCTTCTCTGCTCTTAGGAAAACAATCCAGTCTCACCTTGTAACCCACTGCATCCCCCACTCAGTACCGTTGTCATAAATCACCTCTGCAAGGTCGTGACAAACCTACCTTCATTTTTTTAAATTCACTATCAAGGCGGGTAAATATATTTTTTCTTGCAAAAATATACTTTGTTCATATAAGATCTGAAAGACACGTCACAAAACATTGCAGTTTGTTATAACAGTAAAGTGCAACGATATTCACATTTTCTACAGAGATCGAGATGCACTCTGAGGTGCTTCAGTTCAGTAATGAGAACATTACAAACATTTCAATGTTTTCATTACAGGGAATGCAATTCTTTTCAAGCCATATTTATATTTATAGATATATATATAAGTCTTGAGAATAGAGCCAACGTTTCAAGTCTGAAGGACCCTTCGCAACTCAATAGCCCACTCAAAACGTTGGCTCTATTCCCTCTCCACAGATGCTGTCAGGCCTCCTGAGATTTTCCAGCCTGTTCCATCTTTGTTTCAGATTGCAACATCCGCCGTATTTTGCTTTTATATACATCGGTCATGTTGCACTCTGCGGTGCTTCAATAATATTGCATAGAGTTAGAATCACACACATAATCTGAAGGGTTTTACATGGTTACTAGCCCCTCAGTGTACATTGGCTGAAAGGTCTTACAAAGTGGCCTTTCCCCATTGCGCTTTGGTGGTAGGCAGGTGTGATGACCCCCAGGACCTGCATGGGGAATTACTGATTGACCTCCCTGTAGGACTCATCAAAAACAAGCTCCCTCATGATTGGCAATTCCTTGACCAGGTGGAGCTTGTATACTGAGCCCTTTATAAAGCAGGCCCCTGAGTGGGTCCATTGTTGCATTGTCCTGGCTGGAACTTGTTTGTGTTCACCACAGGCTTGTGGTTTTTGCTTTACTTTGTTGGATAATAAAGCGCTGTTCCTTTACAGCTGAGTCCTGGAGTTATTATAGCAAGTATATAATCCCTACACACCCACAGCTTGACACAACAAAGCAGAATGCTGAGCCAACCTCTGTAATTAGTGAGAAAGCAACCACTTTGCTGTGGGACTGGAGTCACTCACAGGCCAGACTAGATAAGAATGGCAGATTTCCTACAGCACCTTAATGAAACAGATGGGTGTTGACCTCAGTCCAACAGTCTTACCATGATTTCACTGATACGTGAATTTTACATAACACTTCATGGGTTGAAATGTTTGAGGGTGTTGTGTACAATTAATTAATAAGCTATTCTACTGACATCATGAAAAAGAAACATTTGTACAGCAGCTTTACAGAACAATATTTTTAAGATGGTGAAGAGCTGAGATCCATTGGTCAGGCATCATTCAGGTTGATGGTCAAACAATATTCAGTTATAGTAAGAACAAAGAACAGTACAGCACAGGAATAGCCCCTTCGGCCCAACACATCTGTGCCGACACAGATGCCTCTCTAATCTAATATTTACTTCCCTCTACATGGTCCATAATCCTCTATTCCCTGCCGATTCATGTATTCAGAGTTTCAAGCTAACATGGATGTCTTGTTCAAAAGAGAAACTTAGACATAGCTCTGATCCCCACTGTATAGGGCTGTAAAAAGTAAGGTTGAATCATTGAGTCCCTACAGTGCAAAAGGAGGCCATTCAGCCCATCTAGTCTGCACCGACTCTCCAGAGACATCTCAACTAGCCCATCATCTGCCCTCTCACTGTAACCCCATGCATTTACCCCGCTAGTCATAGAACATAGAACAGTACAGCACAGTACAGGCCCTTCAGCCCACAATGTTGTGCCGAAACTTTTCCGAAACCAAGATCAAGCCCAATCAAGTCCCCCGATCCTGCAAATCTTGAGACACTAAGGGGCAATTTAGGTGGGCCAATCCACTTGCACATCTTTGGACTGTGGATTGAAATTGGAGCACCCAGAGGAAACCCATGGGGACACAGGGAGACCATGCAAACTCCAGACAGTGACCCAAGGCCGGAATTGAACCCAGGTCCCTGGTGCTGTGAGGCAGCAGTGCTAATCACTATGCTACCATGCTGACCCCAGAAGATGTGGTAAAGCGACAGGTAGTGAGTGATTGGATGACCTATAGATTGTAGGGAGAATATTTGGGGCACTTTCAATTAATATAATTATAATTGTATATTATTATATTGTCATTATAATTATATTATATGATAAGGGCCTGACATGTCACGGGCAGCACGGTGGCACAGTGGTTAGCACTGCTGCCTCACAGCTCCAGGGACCCGGGTTCGATTCTCGGCTTGGGTCACTGTCTGTGTGGAGTCTGCACGTTCTCCCCTTGTCTGCGTGGGTTTCCTCCAGGTGCTCCGGTTTGCTCCCACAGTCTGAAAGACGTGCTGGTTAGGTGCATTGGCTGTGCTAAATTCTCCTTCAGTGTACCTGGACAGGTGCCGGATTGTGGCGACTAGGGGGATTTTCACAGTAACTTCATTGCAGTGTTAATGTAAGCCAACTTGTGACACCAATAAATAAACTTTTTAAAAAAACTTTAAAATCATAATCCAAATCTTGTACATATTGTACAATATAATCTGCATTCAACATCACACACTCCACAAGGGTTGAATAATGCTGCTAAATATACCTCGCTCCAATGGGGTTTTTTTTGGTCCTGTGAGCTAAGTGAAAATGTGTTTGAGATAACCACTAACTTGATGATTGGGGGCTAGACGAACAGCATTAGAGAGAGTAATTAGCTGTTTACAGTAAATGATGATGTGGAGATGCCGGCGTTGGACTGGGGTAAACACAGTAAGAAGTTTAACAACACCAGGTTAAAGTCCAACAGGTTTATTTGGTAGCAAAAGCCACACAAGCTTTCGAGGCTCTGAGCCCCTTCTTCAGGTGAGTGGGAATTCTGTTCACAAACAGAACTTATAAGACACAGACTCAATTTACATGAATAATGGTTGGAATGCGAATACTTACAACTAATCCAGTCTTTAAGAAACAAAACAATGGGAGTGGAGAGAGCACCAAGACAGGCTAAAAAGATGTGTATTGTCTCCAGACAAGACAGCCAGTGAAACTCTGCAGGTCCACGCAACTGTGGGAGTTACAAATAGTGTGACATAAATTCTGATTCTAGGATCGCATGATAAAGACTCAGGAGGAAAAAAGCAGAAATATTTATGTGAAATAGTGTGACATAAACCCAATATCCCGGTTGTGTGCGGAACCTGGCTATCAGTTTCTGCTCCGCGACTCTGCGCTGTCGTGTGTCGCGAAGGCCGCCTTGGAGAACGCTTACCCGAATATCAGAGGCCGAATGCCCGTGACCGCTGAAGTGCTCCCCAACAGGAAGAGAACAGTCTTGCCTGGTGATTGTCGAGTTTCACTGTGATTGCAGAGTTTCACTGGCTGTCTTGTCTGGAGACAATACACATCTTTTTAGCCTGTCTTGGTGCTCTCTCCACTCCCATTGTTTTGTTTCTTAAAGACTGGATTAGTTGTAAGTATTCGCATTCCAACCATTATTCATGTAAATTGAGTCTGTGTCTTATAAGTTCTGTTTGTGAACAGAATTCCCACTCACCTGAAGAAGGGGCTCAGAGCCTCGAAAGCTTGTGTGGCTTTTGCTACCAAATAAACCTGTTGGACTTTAACCTGGTGTTGTTAAACTTCTTACTACAGTAAATGATAGCAGTGGGTTGACGGGTGAGACGGAACTTGTCCCAGGCTGTCAGCTTGGCTCAGTGGTAGCATTCCTGCCTCTGCGTCAGAGCATGTTGATTCAAGTCTTGCCTACACTGGACTGACACCACATTTGCAGCACTCGGGGAGGGTTGCACTTTGGGCAGCACGGTTGCACAGTGGTGAGCACTGCTGCCTTGCAGCGCCAGGGGCCTGGGTTCAATTCTGCCCTCGGGTCACTGTCTGTGTGGAGTTTGCACGTTCTCCCCGTGTCTGCGTGGGTTTCCTCTGGGTGCTCCGGTTTCCTCCCACAGTCCTAAGATGTGTGGGTTAGGTTGATTGGCCACGTTAAAGTTGGCCCCAGTGTCAGGGGGATTAGCAGGGTAAGTGTGCGGAGTTGCGGGAATAGGGCCTGGGTGGGATTGTGGCCAGTACAGACACGATGGGCTGAATGGCCTCCTTCTATACTGTAGTGATTCTATGATCACTGCAAACAAAGAACAGTAGAGCAGGCCCTTCGGCCCACCAAGCCTGCGCAGATCACGTTGTCCTGTCGAGACCAATCGCCTCTATCCCTCTATTCCCCGCCTGTTTATGCGTCTATCCAAATAAGTCTTAAATGTCACTAACGTATCTGCCTCAACTACCTCACTTGGCAGTGCATTTCAGGCTCCCATCACCCTCTGTGTAAAAATCTTCCCCCGCACATCTCTACTGAACCTTCCCCCCCTTACCTTGAACCTGTGCCCCCTTGTAATTGTCATTTCTGCCCTGGGAAAAAGCTTCCAACTGTTCACCTTATCTATGCCCCTCATAATTTTATAAACTTCTATCAAGTTGCTCCTCAGTCTCCATCTTTCCAAGGAGAACCATTCAAAAGTCTGATGGCAGCAGGGAAGAAGATGTTCTTGATGTGGGTGGGGCAGGCATGAATGTGGTGTTGAGGCCATGATGAGATCAGCCATAATCTTAATGGGGTGGCAGGGTGGCACAGTGGTTAGCACTGCTGCCTCACAGCGCCAGGGACCCGGGTTCAATTCCTGGCTTGGGTCACTGTCTGTGTGGAGTTGCACCTTCTCCCCGTGTCTGCGTGGGTTTCCTCCGGGTGCTCCGGTTTCCTCCCACAGTCCAAAGATGTGTGGGTTAGATGAATTGGGCATGCTAAATTGCCCCTTCATGTCAGGGGGACTAGCTAGGGTAAATGCAGGGGATTATGGGGATAGGGTCTGGGTGGGATTGTGGTCGGTGCAGACTCGATGGGCCAAATGACCTCCTTCTCCACTGTAGGATTCTATCTATTCTATTCTATGAATGTTGGAGCAGGCCCAAGGGGCCAAATGGCCTACTCTTACTCCTAATTTATACGTTCATATGTCGATTAAATAATAATGAATTATGAATTATACTGTAAATGGCAGAACCCTTAGGAACATTAACATTCAGAGGGATCTGGGTGTGCAGATCCACAGTTCCCTAAAAGTGGCAACACAGATGGGCAAGGTGATTAAGAAGGCATTTGGCAAGCTTGCCTTTATCAGCTGGAGCACTGAGTACAAGAGTTGGGAAATCATGTTGCAGCTATATAAAACATTGGTTAGGCCGCATTTAGAGTATTGTGTGCAGTTCTGGTCACCACACTAGTAGAAAGACGTGGCAGCTTTGGAGAGAGTGCAAAGAAGGTTCACCAGGATGTTGCCTGGTCTCGAGGGTGTTGGCTATGAGGAGAGGTTGAATAAACTAGGATTGTTTTCACTGGAAAGACGGAGGCTGAGGGGAGATCTGATAGAGGTCTGCAAAATTATCAAAGACATAGACAGGGTGGATAGTCAGAGGCCTTTTCCCAGGGTGGAAGTGCCAATTACAAGGGGGCACAGTTTGAAGATGGGAGGGGGGAAAGTTTAGGGGAGTTGTGCAGGGGAAGCTTTTCATGCAGAGAGTGGTGGGTGCCTGGAACGCGCTGACAGAGGATGTGATGGAAGCAGGCACATTAGCAACATTTAAGAGGCATTTGGATAGGTACATGAATAGGGAGGGAATAGAGGGATAATGAACAAGTAAGGGCAGAAGGTTAGTTGGGGCATCATGACTGGCCTGGAGGGCCGAAGGGCCTTTTCCTGTGCTGTACTTTTCTTTGTTCTTTGTAAACCATTGTTGATTGTTGTAAAATCCCATCAGATTCACTGATGCCCTTTGGGGAAGGACATCTGCCATCCTTACCTGGTCTGGGCTACTTGTGACTCCAGACCCACAGCAATGTGGTTGACTCACAACTGCCCTCTGAAATGGCCTAGCTACTCTCGTATTGCAAGGACAATTAGGGATGGGCATTAAATGCTGGCCCACAAATGCAACACCCACATCCCATGAATCCCATGAATTTAAAACTCCAGAGTCTTGAACTTATAATATTCTGACTGCGTACCAAGGCAGCACTGCACTTTTGGAGGTGTTGCCTTTCAGATGAGATGTTAATCAAGGCCTTGTTTGCTGTTGCAGGTGGATGTAGAAGATAACTTGGCAATATTTTGAAGAAGAACAAGGAAGCTTTCCTCCCAGCGTCCTTGCCAATATATACCCTCTCAGCCAAAATTAACATAGGATTATTTGGTCATTTATCTTGCTGCAGTTAGTGGGAGCTTGCTGTGCGTAAATTGGCTGCTGCGTTTCCCACGTTACAACAATGACTAGCTACACCAAAAGTACTTAATTGCTGGAAAGTGCTGTGGGACATCTGAAGTTTGTGGAAGAGGCTACATCATTGCAAGTTTATGGTAACTTGTGGAACATTTGCTCCAGATTCTGGGTACATTCAGTCTCATAGACTAGAAGGAGGCCATTCGGCCCATCAAGTCTGCACTGACCACAAACTCACCCAGGCCCTAACTCTATTACCCCATGCATTTACCATAGCTAATCCCCCTGACACTAAGGAGCAATTTAGCATGGCCAATCCACCTAACCCGCACATCTTTGGACTGTGGGAGGAAACGGGAGCACCCGGAGGAAACCCATGCAGACACGGGGAGAATGTGCAAACTTCACACAGACAGTGACCCGAGTCGGGAATTGAACCCGGGTCCCTGGCGCTGTGAGGTAGCAGTGCTGACTACTGTGCCACTGTGTCTCCCTTTTTACAATTTAAACTCTTCTCAAACAATTCCAGGACTTTAACACAGCAAAGTTGACAGATTTACTGATGCACCAACCTGGTTCTCTCGTTGCTGTTGGAATAAATTTTTTTGCAGAAAAAGCTGTGGAAAGTCAATGTTTTGTCAATAATATTTGAACCGATGTTACAGGATTATTAGAAGTCATGATGGATTTCCCAGACACTGTGTATGATAGGCAAGTCCTGTTCATATGAATGCACCTGCAATGTGCTATGGGGAGTAGATATCCTTCCTGAGGTAAGATGCTCAGAACTGAATACAATATCTAGATGGACTCTGTAAAACTGAAGCATAACTTCCCTTTGTAATCCAACTCTCTTGAGCTGAAGGCCTGAGCTGAAGGCCAACATTCTGCTGGCCTTTTTTGATTATTTACTGTTAAAAGAATGACCAAATTATCCAGGTTATCTTGACAAATACCTGCCTGTACAATCTCAGGCTGGGATTCTATAAAAATAATTGATTTTAACGTTATTCAGAATCAATGCATCTGAAAAACAGGCCAAAGATTAGACAATTGTCGATCATACACTTGTGAAAACCATGTGATTCTGCACAAAGAACCAAATGTCTGATATTGCAATAAGCAACAATGCCACTTTGCCGAGAGTCTGAGGATATCACAGGCTTCAGTTGGCCCATTTCAGCCTGTATCAAACCCGCCCTGTCACCAGAGGGGCTGCTTTGTCGCAACAGGAGAATATCTTGGCACCATGTTGGTATCTGACCCCAGTAGAACCGTCAGAAGAGCTTTAAGATGAAACGTGAAATCCCAAAGGAGGAACTTGCACTCCAAGGTCATTGGCCAGAATTTTAGGTTGCTTGAGCAGGGTGTGCGCCTGAAAGCACGCAGAATCATGTGAAAAGAGACATTAGCTGGACTTTTACTGCCTCGCTCGTCCGAGGCTTGTAAGATCCCGCCCGAGGACAATGGAGAATTCCGTTATGCGAGACTCACCTGCCCCGACTTCGGGGCCGGCGCGCCGGTAAAATTCCGGCAATTGAGCGCGCGTCCCGACATCATCACGCACTCGTGCAACATTTCTGTTGGCGGGCGCGCATGAGAGTCGGAAGCATGTCTGCCGACAATCAAGCAGGTGATTTAGCCCATTAAGGGGCAAATTGAATGCAATTTTAAATGACCCATCTGCGTTCATGGTTGCTAGATGGCCTTTACATTTTAGCTCCAACCTTGATCCAGGGTGGGATGAACTGTCCAGGCTGAAATAAGATTGAGAAAGGTGTCTGGAGACTGAGGTTTGTGTTTTAATGTGTGGCCTACTGTTATATATTTAGAAGGATGGCAAGGTTGCTTTAAAAGCTGATCACATGATCTGATGCAGTACAAGAGCAGCTCCCCAATAAAACCTGTTGTGTGTTTGTTTGAATCCACACGTGCAAACCATGTAACATTCTTCCTGTTGAAACCTCACAATCCCTCACATAGTTAGGATACTACGCCTACAAACTCTTTACATAAGTTTCCATTGTAATTTATTTTTTACAGGTCTTCAGCTCCCTGAGACAGCTCCGCAGTGACTGTTCCCCTGAGAGGGCACATTAGAAAAGCCAGCCGCACCCTTCCATTTCTCCACACCTTCCTCCCTGGCTGAGCTGAGCCTTTCCAAGCACATCTTTTATAGAATCCTACAGTGCAGAAGGAGGCCATTCGGCCCATCGAGTCTGCACCGACTATAATCCCACCCAACCCCTATCCCTATAGCCACATGCATTAACCCTAGCTAGTCCCCCTGACACTAAGGGGCAATTTAGCATGGTCAATCCACCTAACCCGCACATCTTTAGACTGTGGGAGGAAACCGGAGCACCCGGAGGAAACCCACACAGACACAGGGAAAATGTGCAAACTCCACACAGACAGTGACCCAAGCCAGGAATCGAACCCGGGTCCCTGGTGCCGTGAGGCAGCAGTGCTAACCACTGTGCCTCCATGCTGCCCATTTGGCTGCCTATTAATTGGTCAGCCAGTGTGAAGTCACGTTCTGGGGCCAACTGTGGCCGGAAGGGCGTTTTGTGCCCGCTTCTGACGCCATCGAATGCACGTGCCCAGCAGACAAAAAATTCAGACTATTATTGTTATATCACCAAACACAACAACCAATTTGGGTACAACATGATCCCGCTAAATATGACCATTAATCTGTTTTCAAAGATGTTGATCAAGGGAGGAATGTTGGCCGTGATACTGGAAGAACTCCCTGTTTTATTTCAAACAGCCCAATGGAATCTCTTAAATCTTTAACATTACCCTGAACTGCGTTGGGGTGGGAGGGGTAGGGAAGTGGTGGTGGGGGAGGGGTGGGGGGGGCGGGGGTAGGGGCTGGGGGTGGGCGGGGGTTGTGGGGGGGGGGGGTCATTGTTGGTTTAAATAAACCACCTGAAAGGCAGCAACAATGCAGCACTCCCTTCATCACTGCACTGATTGTGTAGTTGGAGTCTTGGAGTGGGGTTTTAACCCAGAAATTCTGAGGCAGCTGCGATACATTAACTAGCCGCTGACCGAAACAGTTGTGCTACAACATGGACTGAGAGGAGGTGCGTTGAATGGCACAGCAGACTCTTAGGGCTGAGCGGCCAACACCTGCTCCTAATTCTGACCTTCTTAGATTCAAGAAAGCAATTTAGATTTTTGACTACTAAGGGAATCAAGGAATATGGGGATAGTACGGGAAGGTGAAGTTGAATTGAAGATCAATCAGTAAATGGTGGAGCAGGTTTAAAGGGCCGAATGGCCCACTCCAGCACCTATTTTTCATGAGTCATTCCACCATTGTTTTCAGCAATACTACACAATCATTTTCACATAAGCATTGGCTTTTTGCATTATAGTCATTTCTGATTGTAGAATCATTAGTTTGTTTGATTGCTGTACACTGTATTATACCAATACACAGCACATATACAACTGTTTACTAACAGTGTTTACATCTAGTTAGCAAACTCTGCAATTTGTAACTTAAAGCAACAACAACAGAAGATGCTGGAAAATATCAACAGGGTTTAGCACGGTGGCACAGTGTTTAGCACTGCTGCCTCACAGCACCAGGGACCCGGGTTCGATTTCAGCTTTGAGTGTGTGTCTGTGTGGAGTCTGCACGTTCTCCCCGTGTCTGCATGGGTTTCCTCCGGGTGCTCCGGTTTCCTCCCACAGTCCAAAAGATGTGCTGGTTAGCTGCATTGACCGCACTAAATTCTCCCTTAGTGTGCCCGAACAGGTGCTGGAGTGTGGCGACTGGGGAATTTTCACAGTAACTTCATTGTAGTGTTAATGTAAGCCTACTTGTGACACTAATAAATAAACTTAAAAACAGCATCTATGGAGAGAGAATAGAACCAACAGACTCGAAACGTTGGCTCCATCCTCTCTCCACAGACCTGCTGAGATTTTCCAGCATTTTATGTTTTTGTTTCAGATTCCAGCATCCTCAGTAATTTGCTTGGAACTTCAAGCTGATGGGTTGAACCTTTTCTAAGTTACTTGGCAGGCTTTCTAAGCAGAGATTTCACAAAAACAGTGGAATCCTTTGCCATCAGAGCTTATGTTGAGTTTATATTGTAGATAACGACTTTACGCAATTTAGTAAATATTGGCAGGCGGTGCTCTAAAACAACAGTGAAATGAGGGAAATTTCTCAGGATGATGAGAAAAAGAACAGTACATGTAATGAGTGTAACATGTTCATGTGGAACGTGGTGACTTCTGGTTTCCCAAGATTGGGATATGGTCCCCAAAGACCATAGCAATCAACTTCTATCAATTCATTTGCAACAGATTGCTATGATTGGTCAACAAGTTCATTATCATTGCATCATGTGACTGCCAGGATGGTAGAAGGCAAATTAAAAGGACTTTGGTTCAGCAATTCCTATGTGCAGTTGCTTTTTCACAAGGCACCTTATTTCTAAAGTTTATCTATCAGTGTCACAAGTAGGCTTACGTTAACACCGAAATGAGGTTTTTGTGAAAATCCCCCAGTCGCCACACTCCAGCACCTGTTCAGATTCACTGAGGGGGAATTTAGCATGGCCAATGCACCTAACCAGCACGTCTTTCGGACTGTGGGAGGAAACCCACGCAGACACGGGGAGAACATGCAAATTCTACATAGACAGTGACCCAATTGAACCCAGGTCCCTGGCACTGTGAGGCAGCAGTGCAGGGCGTAGAAGGTCTGCAGAGAGATTTGGACAGGCTGAGTGAGTGGGCGAGGAACTGACAGATGGAGTATAACGTTGACAAATGCGAGGTTATTCACTTTGGAAGAAATAATAGCAAATTGGATTATTATCTAAATGGAAAGAAATTACAACATGCTGCTGTGCAGAGGGACCTGGGGGTACTTGTGCATGAGACGCAAAAACCCAGTCTGCAGGTGCAACAGGTGATCAAGAAGGCAAATGGGATGTTGGCCTATATCGCAAGGGGGATAGAATATAAAAGCAGAGATGTCTTGCTGTATCTGTACAGAGCATTGGTGAGGCCGCAGCTGGAATACTGTGTGCAGTATTGGTCCCCTTATTTGCGGAAGGATATATTGGCCTTGGAGGGAGTGCAGAGAAGGTTCACCAGGTTGATACCAGAGATGAGGGGTGTTGATTATGAGGAGAGACTGAGTAGATTGGGTTTGTACTCATTGGAATTTAGAAGGCTGAGGGGGGATCTTATAGAGACCTATAAGATAATGAAGGGGCTGGATAGGGTAGAGGTGGAGAGATTCTTTCCACTTAGAAAGGAAACTAGAACTAGAGGGCACAGCCGCAAAATAAAGGGGGGTCAGTTTAGGACAGAGTTGAGGAGGAACTTCTTCTCTCAGAGGGTGGTGAATCTCTGGAATTCTCTGCCCACTGAAGTGGTGGAGGCTACCTCATTGAATATGTTTAAATCACGGATAGATGGATTCCTGATCGGTAAGGGAATTAGGGGTTATAGGGATCAGGCGGGTAAGTGGAACTGTTCCACTTCAGATCAGCCATGATCTTATTGAATGGCGGGGCAGGCTCAAGGGGCTAGATGGCCTACTCCTGCTCCTATTTCTTATGTTCTTATGTTCTTAACCACTGTGCCACCATGCTGCCCTCTGGTGGATGAACCTTTCTCACTGACTGGCGAACGCACATAAGCAGTGATGGGCAGTTTAGACAAATGAGTGGGCCACAGTATTGAAATCGGGCTTCTTCACTAACCTTGACCCCACAAATAAGATTAAATACACTTAATACATGCTGAATATTTCATAACGAGCTATAGAAAATGCTTAATCATTCATATATTAATAGAACTGTCAACTTTAAATGGTATGAAAAAAATAAGTATTTACACTTTGATTGGACGCAGGGGGAGCAGGCAACTCTCACAGTCAATGTTCCATGCAATTGACACCATAGCGAGGAGGAGTCTGAATCGTTGAATGGTTTCAAGAGGGAGATAGACATATTTCTAATGAAAAAAGCAAAAGAGGGATATGGGGAACAGGTGAGGAGGTGGATTTGAGACGAGGGAGAGATCAGCTATGATTTGATTGAATGGCGGAGCGGGCTCAGAGGGCTGAATTTGCCTACTTCTGTTCCTAATTCCTATGTTCCTATGTTCACATATGTATCACTTTATTCATACAATAAGAAAAGAAACCACATAGATGGAAACCAGCGGAATGCAACAAATCTGCGTGTGGGCAACAGTCAACAGAATGTCTCGTGGGTCACACTCAGAACCCAGCTGGGCCGCACGTGGCTCCCAGGCCACAGGTTGCTCATCAATGCCCTAGGAGAAAGCCATAAGAACTAGCAAGGGTCTGTGCCTGGAGCTCTGACAGCATTGAGTGAAACTTCCTTTTGAAGTGGTCCTTCTCTCTAATTCAGAAAGGGAGACATACTGCCCACCAATGATCATCCACAAATTTGCTTCGTGTTATCTTTACTCTAGCATTAAGCAACAGGTAATTAAGAAGGCAAATGGAATGTTGTCCTTCATTGCTAGAAGTATGGAGTTTAAAAACAGCGAGGTTATGTTGCAGCTGTATAAGGTTCTGGTGAGGCCACACCTGGAGTACTGTGTACAGTTTTGGTCTCCTTACTTGAGAAAGGATATACTGGCACTGGAGGGGATACAGAGGAGATTCACTAGGTTGATTCTGGAGTTGAGAGGGTTGGCTTATGAGGAGAGACTGAGTAGATTGGGGCTATACTCATTGGAATTCAGAAGAATGACGGGGATCTTATCGAAACATATAAGACTATGAAGGGAATGGATAAGATAGAAGCAGGGAAGTCGTTTCCACTGGCGGGTGAAACGAGAACTAGGGGGCATAGCCTCAAAATAAGGGGAAGCAGATTTAGGACTGAGTTGAGGAAGAACATCTTCACCCAAAGGGTTGTGAACCTGTAGAATTTCCTGCCCAGTGAAGCAGTTGAGGCTACCTCATTGAATGTTTTTAAGGCAAAGATAGATAGATTTTTGAAGAGTAAAGGAATTAAGGGTTATGGTGAGCGGGCGGGTAAGTGAAGCTGAGTCCACGAAAAGATCAGCCATGATCTTATTGAATGGCGGAGCAAGCTCGAGGGGCCGGATGGCCTACTCCTGCTCCTAGTGCTTATGTTCTTATAATGGTGTGATCACTGAAGTCACAGGTTGCACAGCCGGCAATAACAGCTGGAATTCTCTGTTCTTGCAACCAGTGAGAATGGAGAAATTGCTGCTCTGCCAAATCTCCATTCACAGCAACGAGACCGGATAATCCCAGCAGCGGGCAAGGTTTGCAGAATCCCGGCAAACGTCTTGAGGTAAATTCAGCAAGGTCCCTGCCATCAGTGTCTCCTAAATCACAACTGTTTTATCATTATTGATCCGTGGCATGTGGGAGAGTTACCGGCAAGGAGGCCAGTTTACGTTCACTTCACCTGTTTCAAGGGGCTTGTCAGGACATTTCGGAGGGCAGTTTAACTGATCAATAACATAGAATTACCTGGAGAGCTCACTCAGAAAACTGAACTCTCCTCTCAAAATCCAGAGCGGTGACAGGTGAGAATATTGGACATCAGCCATGTCAGGGGTGACATTACGCCTGGCTGCAGACAATTGTAGGAAAGCGTTAAGTGTGTTTCCTATTGCTCAGTGTAGGTATTACAAACCTCTGGAGATCCACTCCCATTAAACCCATTATCCATTTAACTTCTCTCATTCACAGTGAAATCAAATTGCAATCTATAGTCAGAAAACTGGAGGCCAAATTACAATCTTCAGCTTCTCTCCTAGCTTTGGCCTTTTGCATCAAGATAATGTCAGAGATCAGATTATAATGGAAAGCAATAGATTGATAATGTTAACACGAGACTTGGGATTAATTAACCCAAGCTGCTATTTAAACCATATAAAAGTCACCCTGCCGAGAATTGCTAAGTAATTTTCACCTGGTTTCAGTGCGTACATAAGCAAATCAACAATGGGTTCCAATACCTGCAGGACGAAAATGGCATTGTTTCCACTCATCTTCTACCTGTTTTCAGGTAAGTCCTTGTCAAAACTCTTCTTGTCTATCTCTGAGCCCTGTGAATGAGCTTGTGTGTATTTTGAAAAACATTTAAATGTCTCTTAAAAGCTTCACCCAATTATATCCCATTTTACTGAACAAGCGTAACAATGCAGAGTGCCGAATGTTTTTGTCATTGCGGCTGGGTGGTTTTTATCAGTAAGTTTGCAAATGCTATTCTGAGGATGAAATAAAATGAGGGGATTTATTTTGGGGCCAAAATACATTTGATACCAAAGCCCAAATATTTCAAGATACCAGTGCTTCCAAATTATTAGATAATTGCAATGATATTTCACACAAACATGGTACAATTTTTTATCAATAATTTTCATCTGTGGTTCTATTATACATTCCCAAGTCTACTTTGGAAGAATTTGAATTGAAACAGATTATGGCAAATATTTTGATTTTTAACCACTTGCATTCGAGGGACTTTGCGAGGTTTGGACAATGAACACGACTGGAATGTAACAATTTTTCTGTCTTTATATTGATGAGGAAATTAGTTCAATAACTCCACAAAACCCGCAACAAATACTCGAACCCATGGATTTTTAAGTTTAAGTTTATTTATTAGTGTCACAAGTAGGCTTACGTCAACACTGCAATGAAGTTCTCACAGTAACTTAATTACAGTGTTAATGTAAGCCGACTTGTGACTAATAAATAAACTTTAACTTTACTTTTAAAGTTACTGTGAAAATCCCCTAGTTGCCACACTCCAGCACCTGTTCGGGTACACTAAGGGAGAATTTAGCATGGCCAATGCACCTAACCAGCAAGTCTTTTGGACTGTGGGAGGAAACCAGAGCACCCGGAGGAGACCCCCGCAGACACAGGGAAAACGTACAGACTCCAGAGAGACAGAGACCTAAGCTGGGAATCAAACCCGGGTCCCTGGCGCTGTGAGGCAGCAGTGCTAACCACTGTGCCACCGTGGATTTCCAAGTAGTCATTCTACTGCGAGAATGTAATTCTTTATTTCATATGAAGGAATACTGTTATTTATATGATAATTATCGTACTTCCAATTTTCATTCCCTCTGACAATCGACAGACTTTGAAATTAATGCTTGGGCAGTTAAACAGTTTATCATTCATCTTTACCTTTCTCTTACCCTTTGGAAACTTAGCCCTTTGCCCAAGTTTCTCATGAAACTTTCTCAAGTTTCCCAAGCTTAATGATAAGCTTCAGGCTGCTGCTGATGGATTGTTTTAGTAATGTGTCAATATTGTTGAATTAACTCGTGCTGCCTTAACATTTGCAATATTGTTGGATCACGGGCAGAATTACACATCCTGTTTTATAACAGTTTGGAGAGTGAATCTTCAAATATCAGTGAAAATTCCTGAACCCCGCCAACATTTAAATAGCTCAACTGATGGGTTTTTACAAATTGTCACTTCTTTCAATTCATCTGCAACTTTAGATTCCTCTACAAACACCTTAAAGTTAAAGTTTGTTTAAGTAAGCTTACATTAACACTGCAATGAAGTTACTGTGCTTGCCTCTCATTATTTTACTAATTGCCCTACACTGGTAACTCCTTTGACTTTCTTCTCTTCTCTTCTTCTTCCTTGCTGCATTTTTTCTGTGTTGTACATTGAATCCCAGGTTATGTGTGTTTGTATCTTCCAAGTCATTTCTTTCCTGGATTTCAAGCTCCGTCTGTTTTACAGAGACTTGTGTGGAAGAATGACGCAGACAAGGAGATTCTAAAAGTAAACTTGTTCAGTATTTACAACACAGAAACTGTCCATTCGATCTAACGGATCTATGTCGCGATTTATTCACAGGGCAGCACGGTGACACAGTGCTTAGCACTGCTGCCTCACAGCTCTGGGGAACTGGGTTCTATCCCGTCTTGAGTAAATCTGTGTGGAGTTTGCATGTTCTCCACATGTCTGCGTGGGTTTCGGCCGGGTGTTCAGGCTCCCTCCCACAGTCCAAAGACAAGCAGGTTAGGTGGTTAGCCATGCTAAATTGCACCCTAATATTCCAAGATGTGCAGGTTAGGTAACTATGTGGGGAGAGGAGGGCTGGGAGGGCGGGGGGGGGGGGGGGGGGGGGGCGGTGGGGGGTGGGGGGGGGGGCAGGGGGGGTTGCGGGGGGGGGGGGGCAGGGGGGGTTGCGGGGGGGGGGGGGGGTGCGAGGGGGTTGCAGGGGTGTGTGGAAGGAATGCTCTTTCAGAGAGAGGGTGCAGACTTGATGAGCCAGGTGGGCTTCTTTCTGCATCAGGAATTCTATGGTACATACCCAAAATCTCCATCCTTCTTCAACTAATCGCACCAACATATCCTTCTATTCCTTTCTCTCTCTTCTGCTTATCTAACTCCCCCTTAAATGAAACTACATTATTTGCCTACTTCATTTGGTAACTGCGCATTTGAATTGATGCCAAAAAGTTTGGTTCTCTACACTGTTGTGAAAATACAATATTACAGGAACACTTTTTCCCAAAGTGGATTTCATGAACACAAAGGTTCACCCATTTGAGATTGGAAAATCACAAGAAATCTTCTCATAATTGGGGAGATGGTGGCATTGTGGTAATGCCACTGTACTTGTAATCCAGAGGCCCAGGCTAATGCTCTGAAGTGGAGATGCTGGTGTTGGATTAGGGTGGGCACAGTAAGAAGCCTCACAACACCAGGTTAAAGTCCAACAGGTTTATCTGGAATTACGAGCTTTCAGAGTATTGCTCCTTCATCAGGTGAGTGGAAGTAGAGTGAACCTACCTCCACTCACCTGATGAAAGAGCAGCGCTCCAAAAGCTCGCGATTCCAAATAAACCTGTTGGACTTTAACCTTGTGGTGTGAGACTTCTTACAATGCTCTGAAGAGATGGCTACAAATCCCAACACATCAGCTGGTGGAATAAATCTGGAATATAAATCCAGTGACCATGAAGTTACCATTGATTATTGTAAAGACCCATTTGGTTCATTAGTGTCCTGTGGGTGGAGTGGAATCTGCTGTCCTTGCCCTGGTTTGGCTACATGTGACTTCACACCTACAGGAACGTGGTTGACTCTGAACTGCCCTATGAAATCTTCAGTTCAAGGGCAATTAGGTTGGACAACAAATGCTGGCTTTACCCATGAAAGAATAAAGGAAAAATAACTCCCTGCCCAAAAGTGCATGTAGTTTGAAATTTGTGGCTTAAGCTTCTTCTTGCATTTGTGTCTGATAGATATTGTGGGGTATTCAAATGGGACAAAATTCCACTCAATAAAAACAGTCATTCAAAGGTTAATGTTACAAGGTAAAGGGGCCTAGGCTGAAGAAAATCTTGATGTTCCATGTAAACTCCCTCGATTGGAAAATACCAGACTGCAGGCTTCATGATCGAAGCATTAATTACCAAGGAGAAAATCTCTGCAGTGATCATTTGCACAGTAAGTGCCTTTTCACAAACAGCTCTTCAGAGACATAATTACTTTGGAAATCAGGCCCTTAACACACAGCCATTAACAAGCCATTGTGGTAAGGGATAAGTGCTGAGAATTGATTTTGAATGAAGTGGGGCCTCAAATGAGAATCTAAAACAAGGGTTAAGTCATACCAATCAACTGATATCATAAATATCACCATTAATGAGCCTGGTGGGATCACTTGAAGATCTGAAAGCAAAAATTAGTATTGCCGTTAAAAAAAATAATTTTGACCTCCCCACCCCCATAGTGGAAGGTGGATGTGGGACATACCCTCTGAGGCAGTCCATTATAGTTTGAGACAAGTTAAACTTTATAGATCACTACCTGTCTGTGGTTGGAAGAGGAAGAATTAGTCCCATCCTCGCCTGCTCTTTTCCCAGATCCCTGCACATTATTCCCTTTTGAGTATTTATCCAATTCCTCTTTGGAAAGCTGCTACAAAATCTGCTTTGATTTCCCTTTCAGATAGCATATCTCAGATCAGAACAATTTATTAGGTTAAAATATATTCTCCTCATCTCCTCCCTTTTCTTTTATCAATTGCCTTAATCCAAGCGCATCAAGGCAGATAAATCCCCAGGACCTGATGAAGTGTATCCCAGGACACTGTGGGAGGAAATTGCGGATCCCCTAGCAGAGATATGTGAATCATCGATAGTCACAGGTGAGGTGCCTGAAGATTGGAGGGTGGCAAATGTTGTGCCTTTGTCTAAGAAGGGTTGTAGGGGAAAAGCCTGGGAACTACAGGCCGGTGAGCCTCACATCTGCAGTGGGTAAGTTATCATAGAGTCATAGAGGTTTACAGCATGGCCCAATTTGTCCATGCTGCCCCTTTTTTTAAAACCCCTAAGCTAATCCCAATTGCCCGCATTTGGTCCATATCCCTCTATACCCATCGTAGCCATGTAACTATCTAAATGCTTTTTAAAAGATAAAATTGTACCTGCCTCTACTACTACCTCTGGCAGCTTGTTCCAGACACTCACCACCCTCTGTGTGAAACAATTGCCCCTCTGGACACTTTTGCATCTCTCCCCTCTCACCTTAAACCTATGCCCTCTAGTTTTAGACTCCCCTACCTTTGGGAAAAGATATTGACTATCTAGCTGATCTATGCCCCTCATTATTTTATAGACCTCTATAAGATCACCCCTCAGCCTCCTATGCTCTAGAGAAAAAAGTCCCAGTCTATTCAACCTCTCCTTATAACTCAATCCATCAAGCCCTGGCAGCATCCCAGTAAATCTTTTCTGCACTCTTTCTCGTTTAATAATATCCTTTCTATAATAGGGTGACTAGAATTGCACACAGTATTCCAAGTGTGGCCTTACCAATGTCTTGTACAACTTCAACAAGACGTCCAAACTCCTGTATTCAATGTTCTGACCGATGAAACCAAGCATGTCAAATGCCTTTTTCACCACTCTGTCCACCTGTGACTCCACTTTCAAGGAGCTATGAACATGTACCCCTCGATCTCTTTGTTCTGTAACTCTCCCCAATGTCCTATCATTAACTGAGTAAGTCCTGCCCTGGTTTAATCTACCAAAATGCATCACCTCGCATTCGTCTAAATTAAACTCCACCTGCCATTCGTCAGCCCACTGACCCAATTGATCAAGATCCCGTTGCAAATGGAGATAACTTTCTTCACTGTCCACTATGCCACCAATCTTGGTGTCATCTGCAAACTTACTAACCATGCACCCTATATTCTCATCCAAATCATTAATATAAATGACAAAGAACAGTGGGCTCAGCGCTGATCCCTGAGGCACACCGCTGGTCACAGGCCTCCAGTTTGAAAAACAACTCTCTATAACCACCCTCTGGCTTCTGTCAAGAAGCCAATTTTGTATCCATTTAGATACCTCACCCTGGATCCCGTGAGATTTAACTTTATGCAACAACCTACCATGCGGTATCTTGTCAAAGGCCTTGCTAAAGTCCATGTAGACAACATCAACTGCACTGCCCTCATCTACCTTCTTGGTTACCCCTTCAAAAAACTCAATTAAATTTGTGAGACATGATTTTCCACTCACAAAGCCATGCTGACTGTCCCTAACCAGTCCTTGCATCTCTAAATGCCTGTAGATCCTGTCTCTCAAAATACCTTCTGACAATAGGGTGGTAATAGTCGGAGATTTTAATTTTCCCAACATTGACTGGGACAGCCATAGTATTAGAGGGTTGGATGGAGAGAAATTTGTTGAGTGTATTCAGTAGGAATTTCTCATTCGGTACGTGGATGGCCCGACTAGAGAGGGGGCAAAACCTAACCACCTCTTGGGAAATAAGGAAGGGCAGGTGACAGAAGTGTTCGTGAGGGATCACTTTGGGACCAGTGACCATAATTCTATTAGTTTTAAGATAGGTATGGAGAATGATAGGTCTGTCCCAAAAGTTAAAATTCTAAATTGGGGCAAGGCCAATTTTGATGGGATCAGGCAGGAACTTTCAAAAATTGATTGGGGGAGTCTGTGGGAATGCAAAGGGATACCTGGTAAGTGGCATGCTTTCAAAAGTGTGTTAACCAGGGTTCAGGGTAAACACATTCCTCTAAGAGTGAAGGGCAAGGCTGGCAGAAGTCGGGAACCCTGGAGGACTCGGGATATTGAGGCCCTGGTCAAGGAGAAGAAAGAGGCACATGACATGCATAGGCAGCTGGGATCAAGTGAATCTCTTGAAGAGTATAGGGGGTGTAGGAGTAGAGTTAAGAGAGAAATCAAGAGGGCAAAAAGTGGACACAAAATTGTTTTGGCAGATAAGGCAAAGGAGAATCCAAAGAGCTTCTACAAATACATAAAGGGCAAAAGAGTAACAAGGGAGAGAGTAGGGCCTCTTAAGGATCAACAAGGTCATCTATGTGCGGATCCACAAGAGATGGGTGAGATCCTAAATGAATATTTCTCATTGGTATTTACTGTTGAGAAAAGCATGGATGTTAGGGAACTTGGGGAAATAAATAGTGATGACTTGAGGAGTGTACATATTACGGAGAAGGAGGTGTTGGAAGTCTTAAAGCGCATCAAGGTAGATAAATCCCCGAGACTTGATGAAGTATATCCCAGGACGTTGTGGGAGGCCAGGGAGGAAATTGCATGTCCCCTAGCCGAGATATTTGAATCATCGATCGCCATGGGTGAGGTGCCTGAAGATTGGAGATTGGCAAATGTTGTGCCTTTGTTTAAAAAGGGCTGCAGGGAAAAGCCTGGGAACTACAGGCCAGTGAGCCTCACATCTGTGGTGGGTAAATTGTTGGAAGGTATTTTGAGAGACAGGATCTACAGACATTTAGAGATGCAAGGACTGGTTAGGGACAGTCAGCATGGCTTTGTGAGTGGAAAATCATGACTCACAAATTTAATTGAGTTTTTTGAAGGGGTAACCAAGAAGGTAGATGAGGGCAGTGCAGTTGATGTTGTCTACATGGACTTTAACAAGGCCTTTGACAAGATACCGCATGGTAGGTTGTTGCATAAAGTTAAATCTCACGGGATCCAGGGTGAACATAGAACATAGAACATAGAACATTACAGCGCAGAACAGGCCCTTCGGCCCACGATGTTGCACCGACCAGTTAAAAAAAAAACTGTGACCCTCCAACCTAAACCAATTTCTTTTCGTCCATGAACCTATCTACGGATCTCTTAAACGCCCCCAAACTAGGCGCATTTACTACTGATGCTGGCAGGGCATTCCAATCCCTCACCACCCTCTGGGTAAAGAACCTACCCCTGACATCGGTTCTATAACTACCCCCCCTCAATTTAAAGCCATGCCCCCTCGTGCTGGATTTCTCCATCAGAGGAAAAAGGCTATCACTATCCACCCTATCTAAAACTCTAATCATCTTATATGTTTCAATAAGATCCCCTCTTAGCCGCCGCCTTTCCAGCGAAAACAATCCCAAATCCCTCAGCCTCTCCTCATAGGATCTCCCCTCCATACCAGGCAACATCCTGGTAAACCTCCTCTGCACCCTCTCCAAAGCCTCCACATCCTTCCTGTAATGTGGGGACCAGAACTGCACACAGTACTCCAAGTGCGGCCGCACCAGAGTTGTGTACAGTTGCAACATAACGCTACGACTCCTAAATTCAATCCCCCTACCAATAAACGCCAAGACACCATATGCCTTCTTAACAACCTTATCTACTTGATTCCCAACTTTCAGGGATCTATGCACACATACACCTAGATCCCTCTGCTCCTCCACACTATTCAAAGTCCTCCCGTTAGCCCTATACTCAACACATCTGTTATTCCTACCAAAGTGAATTACCTCACACTTCTCCGCATTAAACTCCATCCGCCACCTCTCGGCCCAACTTTGCAACCTGTCTAAGTCTTCCTGCAAACTACGACACCCTTCCTCACTGTCTACCACACCACCGACTTTGGTGTCATCAGCAAATTTGCTAATCCACCCAACTATACCCTCATCCAGATCATTAATAAATATTACAAACAGCAGTGGCCCCAAAACAGATCCCTGAGGTACACCACTTGTAACCGCACTCCATGATGAATATTTACTATCAACCACCACCCTCTGTTTCCTATCCGCTAGCCAATTCCTGATCCAATGATGAGGGTGAGGTATCTAAATGGATACAAAATTGGCTTCTTGACAGAATGTGGAGATGCCGGCGTTAGACTGGGGTAAACACAGTAAGAAGTTTAACAACACCAGGTTAAAGTCCAACAGGTTTATTTGGTAGCAAAAGCCACACAAGCTTTCGAAGCTCTAAGCCCCTTCTTCAGGTGAGTGGGAATTCTGTTCACAAACAGAGCTTATAAAGACACAGACTCAATTTACATGAATAATGGTTGGAATGCGAATACTTACAACTAATCAAGTCTTTAAGAAACAAAACAATGGGAGTGGGGAGAGCATCAAGACAGGCTAAAAAGATGTGTATTGTCTCCAGACAAGACAGCCAGTGAAACTCTGCAGGTCCACGCAACTGTGGGAGTTACAAATAGTGTGACATGAACCCAATATCCCGGTTGAGGCCGTCCTCGTGTGTGCGGAACTTGGCTATCAGTTTCTGCTCAGTGTTCTTGACAGAAGCCAGAGGGTGGTTGTAGAGAGTTGTTTTTCAAACTGGAGGCCTGTGACCAGCGGTGTGCCTCAGGGATCGGTGCTGGGCCCACTGTTCTTTGTTATTTATATTAATGATTTGGATGAGAATATAGGAGGCATGGTTAGTAAGTTTGCAGATGACACCAAGATTGGTGGCATAGTGGACAGTGAAGAAAGTTATCTCCAATTGCAACGGGATCTTGATCAATTGGGTCAGTGGGCTGACGAATGGCAGATGGAGTTTAATTTAGACGAATGCGAGGTGATGCATTTTGGTAGATTAAACCAGGGCAGGACTTACTCAGTTAATGATAGGACATTGGGGAGAGTTACAGAACAAAGAGATCTAGGTGTACAGACTCATAGCTCCTTGAAAGTGGAGTCACAGGTGGACAGAGTGGTGAAGAAGGCATTCGGCATGCTTGGTTTCATCGGTCAGAATATTGAATACAGGAGTTTGGACATCTTGTTGAAGTTGTACAAGACATTGGTAAGGCCACACTTGGAATACTGTGTACAGTTCTGGTCACCCTATTATAGAAAGAATATTATTAAACGAGAAAGAGTGCAAAAAATATTTACTAGGATGCTCCCGGGACTTGGTGGTTTGAGTTATAAGGAGAGACTGGATAGACTGGGACTTCTTTCTCTGGAGTGTGGAGGCTTATGGGTGATCTTATAGAGGTCTATAAAATAATGAGGGGCATAGATCAGCTAGATAGTCAATATCGTTTCCCAAAGGTAGGGGAGTCTAAAACTAGAGGGCATAGGTTTAAGGTGAGAGGGGAGAGATACAAAAGTGTCCAGAGGGGCAATTTTTTCACACAGAGGGTAGTGAGTGTCTGGAACAAACTGCCAGAGACAGTAGTAGAGGCGGGTACAATTTTGTCTTTTCAAAGCATTTAGACAATTACAAAGAACAATACAGCACAGGAACAGGCCCTTCGGCCCTCCAACCATTACATGGGTAAGATGGGTATAGAGGGATATGGGCCAAACACAGGCAATTGGGACTAGCTCAGCACAACATCGTGGGCCGAAGGGCCTGTTCTGTGCTGTACTGTTCTATGTTCTATGTTCAGGGTTAAAAAAGGGGCGGCATGGGCAAGTTGGACCGAAGGGCCTGTTTCCATGCTGTAAACTTCTATGACTCTATGACTATGACTCTATGCCCTGACCTTACCGACCCTCCTGCCAATGGAAATAGTCTCGCCCCAATTTACTCGAGCAAAACCTTTCACAATTTTGAACACATCTATTAGATCCCTGCTTAACATTCTCTCTCTCTGCTCAAAGGAAAATGGTCCCAGCCTCTTGAGTCTCTCCATATAACTGAAGTTCCTCAGGCCTGGTGCCATTGTAATCGAGGTCCTACATGCCCTTTTCAAGGCCTTTGACATCCTTCTGAAAACTTGTGCCCTGAATTGGTCACAATACTCCAGCTGAAACCTAGCCAGGTATTTTTAAAGATTCAGCATAACTCCCCTGCTTTTGTATGCTATGTCCCTATCTATAAGGTGGCTCGGTGGCATAGTGGTTAGCACTGCTGCCTCACAGCTCCAGGGACCCAAGTTCAATTCTGGCCTTGGGTGACTGTGTAGAGTTTGCACGTTCTCCCCATGTCTGCGTGGGTTTCCTCCAGGTGCTTCAGTTTGCTCCCACACTACAAAGATGTGTAGGTTGGATGGATTAGCCATGGTAAATGTGTGGGGTTACAGGATTAGGGCAGGGGAGAGAGCCTTTGTCTGTGTACTCTGTCAGAGAATCGGTGCAGAGTCGATGGGTCAAATGGCCTCGTCTGCACTGAAGGGATTCCAAGATTCTACTCTATGATTCTATAAAGCCAAAGATCCTATGTGTTTTTTTTTGAACAGCCTTACTTTATTTGCCCTGACAGCTTCAAAGGTCTCTCTACTCATTCAATCTCTGTAAAAATGTACAATAAGTAGTCTCACAACACCAGGTTAAAGTCCAACAGGTTTATTTGGTAGCACGAGCTTTCAGAGTGTTGCCCCTTCATCACCTGACTACTTACTGTGCCTGCCCCAGTCCAAAGCCGGCAACTCCACATCATGTAAAAATGTTTAGTTTGTATTGCTTCTCCTCATTCCTTCTTCCAAAGTGCATGACCACTCTTCTCTGCATTAAGTTTCACCTGTCATGTGTCTGCTTATTCCTTCAGTTTGTCCATGTCCACCTGAAGTCTGGTCCTATCCTCCTCACTGCTTACTACACTTCAGAGATTTGAGTCGTCTGCACACTATGAAATTATGTCCTCTGTATCCAAGGAGAGGTCATTACTGTAAACCTAAAAGCAGCAGACTTACAACAGTCTTCTAGAGAAAACCACAGTACACTTCCCTCCATTCTGAAAGCAACGATTTACCACTCTGACCAAGGATCATCCAGACTCGAAACGTTGACTCTATTCTTTCCCCACAGATGCTGTCAGACTGCTGAGATTTTCTAGCATATTCTGTGTTTATTCGCGACTACTCTTTGACTTCTGTCCCTTAGCAGGTTTTTAACCACATGGGTTTCAATTGGTTCATACGGATGTATTAGTAGTTGCGACAGGAAGAACTCCAGAGATCAGTGCCTTTCAATGTTTGAAACAGAAGGTGCTCAGTTGGTCAATATGGTTGGGACAGGAGGAAACCTATTGGTTAATATCTGTTAGTGGTTGGGATAGGAGCAACTCGATTGGTCAATGTCTGCAGTGGTCGGGACAGGGGGAAATCTATTGGACAGTATCTATTAATGGTTGGGACAAGAAAAATTCTATAGGTTGATGAATGTCAGAGATCGTACAAGACAAATCTTTTTGGGTAGAAATTCAGCTTGGTAACAGTGGATAACTTGTCCAACCGCATTGCCCATTAATGTACCATAAATATTCAGTTCCATTCAAGTGAAACTGCTGATAATGGGGACAGAAGAAATTCGGAGTCAATATCCTGAGTGTAAAAATTAATCAACTTCCACAAATTGTTTGTGCACTTAATTTGATTTTTTTTCAAATATAGTTTTAGATCTTAGATCTGTCACAATCTATGATTTCTAAGTCTCATTCCTAACATTAGTCTGATAGTGGCAGCTCCATTGTTATCTCATTGCATATCCTGTCAATGCATCATGTCCATCTAACACCTTCATATGAGAATGTCAGGTTATTGGTAAGACACTCTACAAAGTAGGGCGGCACGGTAGCACAGTGGTTAGCACTGCTGCTTCACAGCTCCAGGGTCCCGGGTTCGATTCCCGGCTCGGGTCACTGTCTGTGTGGAGTTTGCACATTCTCCTCGTGTCTGCGTGGGTTTCCTCCGGGTGCTCCGGTTTCCTCCCACAGTCCAAAGATGTGCGGGTTAGGTTGATTGGCCAGGTTAAAAATTGCCCCTTAGAGTCCTGGGATGCGTAGGTTAGAGGGATTAGCGGGTAAAAAAAAAAAGGGATTAGCGGGTAGGGCCTGGGTGGGATTGTGGTCGGTGCAGACTCGATGGGCCGAATGGCCTCCTTCTGCACTGTAGGGTTTCTATGATTTCAATCCCCACGGGGCGGGGGACTAAAACAGAAATAAACAAACTCACCAAATTACTCCAAATTAACAAGAAGATTTCAATTTTTGTAACTTTTACTTTAACACAATAAGAATCAACGTAAACTAAACATGAATTAACAGGTGAATTTCACCTTAAGTAGTCGACGCAACAAAGGTACATCTTTCGCATTCACAAGCATTCCTCTACGCTTTCAGGTAGCGCATTCCAGATCATAACAACTTGCTCCATAAAATTAATTCTCCTCATCTCCTTCCGCTTCTTTTGCCAATCAACCGAGCGTGTTCTGTTATTTTCAGGAGGTTTTGCTCACACTGGATTCCTTCAGAATTCAACGCAACACCAACTAATGGAGAAATTAATGACAAACTACAACAAAGCAGTTCGACCGGTTAAAGACTGGACGCAGCCCACAACCATTTACATCGATTTCATCCTTCATGCTGTTCTGGAAGTGGTAAGTGTTCACCTTAAAGAAAGCTATTCTCAAGGCACATGTACATGTATACCAGCTTATATATTTTTTGCATTTAATTGTTATAGCATGACAACACAATCATACTTTATAGTTCGGAGGATCTTGCGTGTAGTTATGATGAAACTGCATACTTACTGAATTCTCGCATTAGAGCCTTGGGATGTCCCAAAGTGCTTTACAGCCAATTAGTTATTTTAGACGTCGCTGCTGTGGTGTAGGAAATGTGGCAACTAATTCGGGGTCCACAAGCAGAAATACTGATCAGATGATCTGTTTTAGTCCGGTTGACTGAAGAATCAGTTTATACCAAGACATCAGAAAACTCCCCTGCCCTTCTTTGAAGTAGTCTTATGAGATATTTGACGTTCGGCTGAGAAAACAGGTGGTGGTCTCAGGTTATTATCTAATCTGAAAGGTATCCCAACAGTGAAGCACTCCTTCATCATTACAATGAGGGGTGCGGGGGGTGGGTGGCGGGGTGACAGTGACAGAGTGGTAATGTCACTAGACTGGTAATTCAGAGGCCCAGGCTAATGTTCTGGTGAGATGGGTTCAAATCCCACCATGGTAGCTGGCGAAATTTAAATTAAATTTGATTAATTAATTAAGCAAGTCTCATAAATTGTCAAAAATGTCCTGTAGGGGAGGAAAGCCTCCATACTTAACTGGTCTGGCCTACAAGTGACTCCAGACCCACAGCAACGTGGTTCGATCCCCGGCTTGGGTCACTGTCTGTGTGGAGTTTGCACGTTCTCCCCGTGTCTGCGTGGGTTTCCTCCGGGTACTCCGGTTTCCTTCCACTGTCCAAAGATGTGCAGGTTAGGTTGATTGGCCATGCTAAATTGACCCTTGGTGTCAGGGGGACTAGCTAGAGTAAATGCTTGGGGTTGTGGGGATAGGGCCTGGGTGGGATTGTGGTCGGTGCAGACTCGATGGGCTGAATGGCTTCCTTCTGCACTGTAGGATTCTATGATCTATGACTCTTAACTGCTCTCTGAAATGGCCTCGCCATTTCAGTTCAGGGGCAATTAGGGATGGGCAACAAATTCTAGCCTTGCCAGTGATGGTCACAGCCCTTGGAAATATAAAAAATCAGCTTGGACTTTGCACTCAGGCTCTGTGGAATGAGGCTTGAACACATAATGTTCAGACTCAGAAGCAAGACTGTTACCCACTGGACCATCAATGCTATGGGGTTAATGACTCGTGCGCCATTATAATCCAATCACAACAACCTCTGACAAAGCTGGTTAGGCGTACTAGATATTGATCGATTAAAACAAAGCTCGACTGACATTGATGAACATCCTCTTCACAGATTTGCATCAATATTGATCTGAATTAACAATGTCCCTGTTGAAACAAAAGTCTATATTTCTTTTATTGTTTTTGCAGGATGGCCAGAACCAAAAACTGAGAACAAATATCTGGTACCAACAGGTATGCTTAGTATGAATCTATTAACTTCTATCAGCCCCATAACATGTGCAGTGCGATGATCTAAATATTCTTGTGGTGCTTCCAGTGCTTGTAGCTTGATGACCCTGCAACACAAGTGGGGTCAGGGGTCGGAAAGACAGGTGCGAGCATCAACGAAAGGCCTGCTGTCTGTCTTTAAAGCATCTAACATTTCCCTTTTATAAAAACAAAGACCCTCGTGAAGAATTGGAATCTAGAGGCCTAGAAAACTCTAAAGGGTGCTTCGGTTCAAAGGAGTGGGCTGTGCACAAGAGAAAAGTCCTAGAGTCCCTACAGTGCAGAAGGAGGCCATTTGGTCCATCAAGTCTGCACCGACCACAATCCCACCCAGGCCCTATCCCCAAAACCCATTTACCCCAGCTAGTCCCTATCCCCATAACACCATTTACCCTAGCTAGTCCCCCTGACACTAAGGGGCAATTTAGAATGGCCAATCCACCTAACCCATACATCTTTGGACTGTGGGAGGAAACCAGAGCACCTGGAGGAAAGCCACGCAGACAAGTGGAGAACGTGCAAACTCTACACAGACAGTGACCCAAACCGGGAATCGAACCCCAGGTCCCTGGTGCTGTGAGGCAGCAGTGCTAACCACTATGCCACCGTGCCACCCAAGTCTGGAAATTTGCTCCAGAATGCATTGTTAATGAACAGTTGGATATCAGCAGCGTGGATCAGCTGCCTAAGTTGCAATTGCGTGCTTCTGTCTCACTTTAATGTAGGTGTGGCTTTAGTGGGGCTTCCTATACCCACAGGGACTGCAGCGGTTCAAGAAGGCAGCTCACCACCACCTTCTCAAGGGCAATTAATTTAGTTTTAAAGTTTAAAGTTTATTTATTGGTGTCACAAGTAAGCTTATATTAACACTACAATGAAGTTACTGTGAAAAACCCGTAGCTAGGGATGGGCTATAAATGCTGGTCCAGCCAGCGACACCCACATCCAGTGAACAAATATCAACAAACAGTAATAAAGTGGCTCATCCACTATCAGGGACACAATGCACACAAAATACTCACCTGTCAATAATCCCAGACCAGCAAGCCACAGCATTATGAACCCGAGGTATAGAGTCATAAAGGTTACAGCATGGAAACAGGCCCTTTAGCCCAACTTGTCCATGCCGCCCCTTTTTTTTAACCCCTAAGCTAGTCCCATTTGACCCATATCCCTTTATAACCATCTTACCCATGTAACTGTCTAAACGCTTTTTCAAAGACAAAATTATATCCACCTCTACAACTGCCACTGGCAGCTTGTTCCAGACACTCACCACCCTCTGTGTGAAAAAAACTGCACCTCTGGACCCTTTTGTATCTCTCCCCTCTCACCTTAACCCTATGCCCTCTAGTTTTAGACTACCCTATCTTTGGGAAAAGATGTTGACTATCTAGCTGATCTATGCCCCTCATTATTTAATAGACCTCTATAAGGTCACCCCTAAGTCTCCTTCGCTCCAGGGAAAAAAGTTCTAGTCTATCCAGCCTCTCCTTATAACTCAAACCAACAAGTCCTGGTAGCATCCTAGTAAATCTTTACTGCACTCTTTCTAGTTTAATAATATCTTTTCTATAATAGGGTGACCAGAACTGTACACAGTTCTGTTTAAAAATACATCTGACTTTTTTGAATATTCATTTATAGCGTGTCATTTTTTTTCTTACTGCGGCAGTGGTTAGCACTGCTGTCTCACAGCTCCAGGGACCCAGGTTTAATTCCAGCCTTGGGTGACTGTGTGTGGAGTTTGCATATTCTCCCCGTGTCTGCATGGGTTTCCTCCAAGTGAACATAAGAACTCGGAGCAGGAGTAGGCCTTATTGCTCCTCGAGCCTGCTCCCCCATTCAATAAGATCATGGCTGATCTTTTTGTGGACTCAGCTTCACTTACCCGCCCGTTCACCATGACCCTTAATTCCTTTACTGTTCAAAAATTTATCTATTTTTGCCTTAAAAACATTCAATGAGGTAGCCTCAACTGCTTCACTGGACAGGGAAATCCACGGATTCACAACCCTTTGGGTGAAGAGGTTCCTCCTCTGGTTTCCTCCCACAGTCCAAAGATGTGTAGGTTAAGTGCATTGGTCATGCTAAATTGCGCCTTGGTGTGTCCTAAGATGTGTAAGTTGGATGGGGTTAGCCATGGTAAATGTGTGGGGTTACACGGAGAGGGTGGAGGAGAAGGCCTGGGTAAGATAGTCTGTCAGAGAGTCACAGACTCGATGGGCCAAATGGCCTCTTCTGCACTGTAGGGATTCCTTGATACGCCCAGCACCATCACCCAGCTGCCACAGCTTCCAAACTTCCACAGTCTATTGTAAAGAGTATCACATCGCAAGTGTATCAGTGCTCCTCACATGGCCTCTTTGTACTCTTGCGGCAGGTATGGATGGATGAGTTCCTCGTGTGGAATCCTACAAGTTTTGACGGCATCAATGAAATCTCGCTGCCTGTTGAAATGATCTGGATCCCTGATGTGCTAATTCAAGAATTGTGAGTAACAATCGTTTTATGAACTGTAGTCAAGGGAACTCATTCCTGTTTGCTCATTATTGAATAGATTTTTCACTTAACCAAGATAATCCAAAAGAAAGATGTGCAGTTATATATCACCTTTCGCAACCTCAGAACGTCCCAAGCCAGTTTTAAGATGGCATCAATTTTGCAACATAGAAATCTTGACATCTAAGTGATCCATTAAGTTCCCACAAATAGCAATGTGATTAAGACCGTCAGTTACTCAGGGTAGTGTCCCTGGCCAACCATCTTCATTTGCTTCATCAATGACCTTCCCTCCATAATAAGTGGGGATGTTCGTTGATGATTGTACCATGTTCAGCACCATTTGTGACTCTTCAGAAGCAGTCCATGTCCAAATGCAGCAAGACCAGGACAATATCCAGGCCTGGGCTGACAAGTGGCAAGTAACATTCACACCACGCAACTGCCAGGCAATGACCATCTCCAGCAAGGGAAAATCTAACTAGTGTCCCTTGACATTAAATGGCACCAATTACCATCACTGACTCCCCCACACCACCGACATCTTATGGATTACCAGAAACAGAACTGGACCGGCCATATAAATACTGTGGCTACAAGAGCATGTCAGTGGCAAGGAATCCTGCGGTGATTAGTTGACCTCCTGACTTCCCAAAGCCTGTTCACAATCTATAAGGTACAAGTTAGGAGTGTGGTGGAATATTCTCCACTTGTCTGGATAAGTGCAGCTCCAACAATGCTCATGAAGTTTGATACCATCCAGGACAAAGCAGCCCATTTAATTGACACAAACATTCATCTCCTCCACCACCGAGGCACAGTGACAGCAGTGTGTACCATGTACAAAATGAACTGCAGGAACTCACCAAGGCTCCTTTGATGCACCTTCCAAACCGACGATCACTGTTGTCTAGAAGGACAAGAGCAACTGATTTCTGGGAGTACCGCCACCTGCAATTTCCACTCCAAGCCACTCACTATCCTGACCTGGAAATATTTTGGCTTTTCCTTCACTGTCGCTGGGTTAAAATCCCGGAATCCTCTCCCTAGCAGCACTGTGGGTGTACCTATACCACATGGATTGCCGCGGTTCCCTTAACAGTTGTGGTGATGTTGATTGCATGATAAATATTGGCCAGGACACCGGGGGAAGCTCGCTGATTTTTTTCAAAAAGTGCTGTTGGAGTTTCCTCCCCACCTATGACAGCAACTTTCCCTCAGTGCTGCCCTGAAACCTAAATTCTGGTTTGATTTATTATTGTCACATGTATTAGTATACAGTGAAAAGCATTGTTTCTTGCGCACTATACAGACAAAGCATACCGTTCATAGAGAAGGAAAGGAGAGAGTGCAGAATGTAGTGTTACAGTCATAGCTAGGGTGTAGAGAAAGACCAACTTAATGTGAGGTAGGTCCATTGAAAAGTCTGATGGCAGCAGGAAAGATGCTGTTCTTGAGTCGATTGGTACATGACCTCAGACCTTTGTATCCTTTTCCCGACGGAAGAAGATGGAAGAGAGTATGTCTGGGTTGCGTGGGATCCTTAATTATGCCGGCTGCTTTTCCAAGGCAGTGGGAAGTGTGGACAGTGTCAATGAGTGGGAGGCTGGTTTGAGTGATGGACTGGGCTTCATTCACAACCCTTTATAGTTTCTTGTGGCCTTGGATAGAGCAGAGGCCACACCAACCTGTGATACAATCAGAAGGAATGCTTTCCATGGTGCATCTGTAAATGTTGGTGAGAGTCATAGTGGACCTGCCAAATTTCCTTAGTCTTCTGAGAACGTCATGACGTGGAGATGCCGGCGTTGGACTGGGGTGGGCACAGTAAGAAGTCTCATAACACCAGGTTAAAGTCCAACAGATTTATTTGGAATCATGAGTTTTCGGAGCACTGCTCCTTCATCAAGTGAGTCAACAGGGATCACCTGATGAAGGAGCAGTGCTCCGAAAGTTCGTGATTCCAAATAAACCTGTTGGACTTTAACCTGGTGTTGTGAGACTTCTTTCTGAGAAAGTAGAGGCGTTGGTGGGCTTCCTTAACTATAGATTTTTGGAGACGGACTTCAACCTACAACCTTCTGAGTTCTACCCACTGAGCAATAGCTGACACCATAGGGCTACATGTCTGTTTCACAATTGATAGAGAGAGAAGCAATGCTTTGAGAGCCCCATTTCCCATCTCCTCATTTGTTGTGCCGGCCATCAACGCTTCTAATGACAAATTATATACTTCATGAGGATAAAAGTTTGGAACTGTTTTATTCTGAAAGGTTTTCTCAGTGAGAACACAGCCATGTGGTTAGGTAGATTGGTCACACTAAATTGCCGCTTAGTGTCCCAGGATGTGTAGGTTAGTTGGATTGGCCATGGCAAATGTGTGGGGTTCCAGGGATAGGACGGGGGAGAAGGCCTGGGTCAGAGAGTCGGTGCAGACTCAATGGGCCAAATGGCCTCTTTTTCACAGTAGGGATTCTATGTGGGTGGGGATTGTGGGTGGGGCTTGAGGGTCTATATTAGGTCCCTTGGTTAGGTTTGCCTCATGAATTCTGCCTTGACTGGACTGTTTTTCAGACTCTGTGGTCAGGATTTTATGGCCTCGCTCATTCCGAAACCATAAAATCCCACCCGAGGTCATCGGACCATTCCATGTTCCGCCCCTCGCCCGTTCAGATTACCATGGCGGACAGGGATAAAACTCAGGCCTGTGTGTCCCTGATTTTTATCTATGGCACTCAGAGTTTGTGAGCAACCTGGATATACAGTAACTGAGTCATATTATTTTTTCCCCACAGCATTGATGTGGGCAGATCGCCGTACCTGCCCTATGTGTACGTGAATTCCTCAGGGGCCATTAAAAACTACAAGCCAATACAGGTTGTCTCCGCCTGCAAGCTGGAGATTTATGCCTTTCCATTTGATAAACAGAACTGCACCTTCACATTCTGTAGCTGGCTGCACACAGGTAAGCAGAGCAAAATCAACAACAACCTGCATTCATACAGCGCCCTTAACACACTGAAACGTCAAGAGTGTTATCAGACAAGATTTGCTACCAAGTGACATAGGAGAGATTAGGTCACTGACCAGAATCCTAGTCAAAGAAATAGCTTTCAGGAAGCATCCTAAAGGTTTCTTTTATTCATTCATGGGACATGGGCATTACTGGCTGGCCAGCATTTATTGCCCATCCTCAGTTGTCCTTGGAAGGCAGTTGAGAGTCAACCACATTGCTGTGCCTCTAGAGTCACATGTAGGCCAGACCAAGTAAGGACGGCAGATTTCCTTCCCTAAAGGACATTAGTGAACCAGGTGGGTTTTCCCAACAATCGACAATGGTTTCATGGTCATCAGTAGATTCTTAATCCTAGATATGTTTTATTGAATTCAAATTCCACCATTTGCCATGGCGGGATTCGAATCTGGGTCCCAAAGGTGAGGATAGAGGTAGAGAGGTTCAGGGGAACGAGTTCCATTGAGTTACTCCAGTTGTCATGTGAATTCGTCACTTAGAATGTTTTTGGGAGAATCGCTCCCCAGGGGCTTAGAGTGACTAGATAGGGAGAAACTGCTTTCGTTGGCAGCTGGCTCAGTAACCATAGCATTGAAAATAATTGGCAACATTTTTCAGGGATGTGATGAAGAGACTGACAAGTTTACGCAACGACTCGTTGCGATCTGGAATGCACCATCTGAAAGAGTGGTGGAAGCAGATTCATTCGTAACTTCCGAAAGGGAATTGGATAAATGTTTAAAAAGGAAATCTGGGGAAAGAGAGGGACATGAGAGAGCTGGGAAAGGTATTATATGGAACAAGCTTAGGAAAAAACAATAGTGAGAAAATTGCCAAAGGAATTTTTCCTAACACTAATGATGGAGCTGTTTCCTTTAGAGCAGAGATTGACACAGAATGAGACCACTCGGCCCAATTGGTCTCTGCTGGTGTTTATGCTCCATCTGAACCTCACCCTTCTTGTCTTCATCTCACCCTACCAGCATATCCTTCTATTCATTTCACCTTTATGGATAGAGTGGACGTGGGGAAGATGTTTCCATTAGTAGGAGAGACGAGGATCCGAGGGCACAGCCTCAGAGTAAAGGCACAACCCTTTAGAACTGAGATGAGGAGGAATTTCTTCAGCCAGAGGGTGGTGAATCTGTGGAATTCATTGCCACAGAGGAGGCTGGGTCATTGAGTGTATTTAAGACAGAGGTAGATAGGTCTTGATTGGTAAGGGGATCAAAGGTTACAGGGAAAGGTGGGAAAATGGGGTTGAGAAACATATCAGCTATGATCTAATAGCGGAGCAGACTCGATGGGCTGAATGGCCTAATTCTGTTCCTATATCCTATGGTCTTGAGTGTTTATCCAGTTTCCCCATAAATGTATTTATACTATTTGCCTCAACTATTCCGTGTGGTAGCGAGTTCCTCATCTGAACCACTCTCTAGATAAAGACATTTGTCTTGGATTCCCTTTCTGGATTTATAGGTCACCATCTTATAGTTATGGCCTCTTGTAAAAAGAAACAACTTTTCTGCACTTACACTATCAAATCTTTCATAATTTTACTACAGGAGAGATTTGATAGAGATTTTCCAAACTATAAAAGCTTTGATTAAGCAAGCAGTTATGTCCGCTGGTCAGTGAATTGATACAGTAAGAGTTTTAACAACACCAGGTTAAAGTCCAACAGGTTTATTTGGTAGCAAATGCCATTAGCTTTCGGAGCGCTGCTCCTTCGTCAGATGGAGTGGAAATCTGCTCTCAAATAGGTCACAGAGACACAAAATCAAGTTACAGAAACTGTAACTTGATTTTGTGTCTCTGTATGCCCTGTTTGAGAGCAGATTTCCACTCCATCTGACGAAGGAACAGCGCTCCGAAAGCTAATGGCATTTGCTACCAAATAAACCTGTTGGACTTTAACCTGGTGTTGTTAAAACTCTTACTGTGTTTACCCAGTCCAACGCCGGCATCTCCACATAGTGAATTGATAACCAAAGGGCATAAATTTTAAATTATTCGGAGAGATTAGGATTACTTTTTTTATGCAGAGTGTTAGGGTCAAAATACAGAATGACCCACCAGAAACATTGGTAAAAATAGAATTTGTAATAGTTTTTAAAAAATGAGTGATAAAGAGAAAGCATTAGAGTGTGTGTAGAGAAAGTGTAGGGGTAAAGAGCTGGACTATGCGAATAACTCTGTCAGAGACTCAACATCAGTTGGGATTGTTGGACTGTCACTGGATTAAAGTTCTACGAATGTGGGTTCATATCTCACAATTAAATTGAATTTAATTTCGATTAAATGAACCTGGAATATAAAGTTAGCTTGATGATGAAGCTATCATGAGTTGTCTTAAAAACCCACCTGGTTCACTAATATTCCTTCAGGGAAGGAAATCTGCCTACTTGTGACCCCAGATCCACAGCAATGTGGTTGACTCTTAACTGCCCTCTGAAATGGCCGAGCAAGCCATTCAGTTCAAGGGCAGATTAGGGATGGAGAACACAGAGGTGACAAGGAGTTAAAGAAACATTTTGCATCAGTCTTTACGGTGGACAAACATCCCATTAATGCGAAAGAATACAGAGGAGGAATTAAGTACCATCACCATCATTAGGGAAGTAGGATTAGACAAATATTAATTGGGCTAACAGAAGATAAGTCCCCTAGCCCTGTTGGCTTGCATCTTAGGATCCTAAAAGAAGTAGCTACAAAGATAGTGGATGTATTGGTTGTAATTTTCCAAAAATCCTTGGATTCTGGAGAAGCACTGGAGGATTGGAAAACTGCCAATGTGACACCCCTATTCAAAAAGGGAGGTAGGCAAAAAGCAGGTAACTATAGATTGGTTAGCCTAACATCTATTGTTGGAAAAAATGTTAGGATCAATTATTAAGGAAGTAATAACAGCACATTTGGAAAATCATAATCTAATCAAATAATCAGCATAGCTTCATGAAAGGGAAATCGTGCCTCACAAATTTATTAGAATTTTTCGAGGAAGTCTCAACCAGAGTGGATAGAGGGGAACCAGTAGATGTGTTGTATTTGGATTTCCAGAAGGCGTTCGACAAGGTACCTCAAAAGTTTAAGTCATAAGATAAGAGCCCATGGTGTTGGAGGTAGTATATTGGCATGGATAGAGAATTGGCGAATGCGCAGGAAACAGCAAGTGGGGATAATGGGTTCCTTTTTAGGTTGGCGACCTGTAATCAGTGGGGTTCCACAGGGGTCAGTGCTGGAACCACAGATGTTTACAAAATATATCAATGAATTGGAGGAAGGAAGCAAATGTACTTTAGCCAAATTTGCAGACAACACAAAAATAGATGGAAAGGCAAGTTGCGAGAGAGATACAAACAGTTTGCAAAGTGATATTGATAAGTTAAGTAAAGGCACAAAAAGTTGGCAAATGGAGTATAATGTGGGAAAATGTGAAGTTGTTCATTTTGGAAGGGAGGACAAAATAATTATTATTTAATTGGAGAAAAACTGCAGAAAGCTGCAACACAGAGGGAATTGGGGTTACTTGTGCACGAAACACATAAAGCTGGCACACAGGTACAGCAGCTAATCAGGAAAGCTAGTCAAATGTTGGCCCTTATTTCAAGGGGGTTGGAATATAGGAGTAGGGAAGTCTTGCTGCAACTGTACAAGGTACTGGTGAGAGCACATCTGGAGCAGTGAGCAGTTTTGGTCCCTTTATTTAAATAAAGATCTGGAGGCAGTTTGGAGAAGGTTTGCTAGGATGATCCTCAGTATGGAGGGATTGTCATATGAAGAAAGGTTAAACAGGCTGGGACTCTATTCATTGGAATTTAGAAGAATGAGAGGTGATCACATTGAAAAGTAAGGCACGATCTTACCTTCTGTTCACGCCACGCTCTCTTTGCAGCAAGGTCGGGGAATTTGGCGGCCAGCCAAATCTCCGGGATGGGAAAATCCTGCTGACATGAACGGTGATAAGGTTCCGGCCTTAGGATTTTTAAGGGGCTTGGCAGGGTAAATGCTGACAGGATGTTTCCCCTCATGGAAGAGTCTAGGACGAGAGGGCGCAGTCTCAGAATAACAGGGCATCAATTTAAGATTGACGTGAGGAGGAATTTCTCCTTCAGAGGATTGTGAGTCTTTGGAACCCCTTGCCACAGAGAGCTGTGGGGACAGAGTCCTTGCCTATATTTAAGGCTGAGATAGGTAGATTTTTGATCAGTAAGCGAATCAAGGGTTACGGGGAAGGGGCAGGAAAGTGGACCTGAGGAATGTCGGATCAGCTATGATCTTATTGAATGGAGGAGCGCGTTCGAGGGGCTGAATGGCAGAGCAGGCTCGAGGGGCTGAATGGCCTACCCCTGTTCCTATTTCTCATGGTCTTAAATGCAGGCCTTGCCACTGGTCCTCACAACCCATGAAGAAATAAATAACAGTCTGTGGTTGTATTATGCAGCAGATTTAATTCCTCCTTTAAATACTCCTTGCTCTGACTAAATTGAGGTCGGGATAAAATGATGCTGGGAGCGTGCATTTTGTGAAATGTTGTCAGGGCTATCAAAAGCTCTTGCTTCAACAATTAGAGAGAGACGAGGTGAAAGCAAGCATCAAGAAGATAAATGTTCTGGAGATAACAATTCAGACATGAGCTGTGGCTTTGCGGTGGTCTATCTATTCCCCATCTCTTCTCATCTGGCCTTTATAACGTAATTACTATCACTCAGACATTCGCATCCACATTAAAAATTATCCAATTAAATATCTTTTTTATGATCAATTTTCCATTTCCATTTCAATTACAGAAGCCTCCATTATCTTGTCTTTCTTGTTTACAATACACGGCACTTATCACAGCTCTTAAAAAAACAGCCTTATTCTTATCAGTGCTTTGAGTGTAAGGAAAAGGACAACATTTCCATGATAAATAGAGGATGAATAACTCATCTGCATTTGTGCAAGAGAATCTTGCTACTGTACTTAGAAAAGGGTGTTATAAACTCTTTGTTCAAAGGCTTAATGGTCATGAAAATCTTGGTAAGAAGTCTCACAACACCAGGTTAAAGTCCAACAAGTTTATTTGGTAGCAAAACCAAGGCTTTGCTACCAAATAAACCTGTTGGACTTTAACCTGGTGTTGTGAGACTTCTTACTGTGCCCACCCCAGTCCAACGCCAGCATCTCCACATCATGAAAATCTTCACAGGCCTTCGCTGTTCTTGGAAGCCTTAACTCTAATTATTTTGTACCATCAAGGAATAGAATCATAAAATGATTTTGGGATTGTGTTGGATATACAACAGGCATCACCGCATCCGGGGAAATTAAATTCCATCATAGAATCATACGTAGGTTATAGCACAAAAGGAGACCATTCAGCCTATCATGTCCATGCTGGCCCCCTGAAGAGGCAATGCACTTAGTGTCACGTCCCTGCCTTTCCCCCATAGCACTGCACATTTTTCCTTTTCGATAATGACCCAATTCCCTTTTGAAAGCTTCAGTTGATACTGCCTCCACTATGCTTTCAGGTAACACATTACAGATCCAAACCACTCCCTGCACGATGAGGTTTCTCCTCATGTCATTATTGCTTCTTTTGCCAATTACTTTAAATGGTGCCCTGTGGTTCTCGATCCTTCCACCAACGGGAACAGTTTCTCCCTATGTACTCTGTCTACACCCCTCATGTTTTTGAACCCCTCTATCAAATCTCCTCTCAACCTTCTCCTCTCCAAGAAGAACAATCCCAACTTCTCCAACCTTTCTACATAACTATAATCCCTCATCATTGGAACCATTCTCATGAATCTATTCTGTACCTTCTCTAATGCCTTTACATGCTTCCTAAAGTGGAGTGCCAGAACTAGACAAAATACTCTAGTTGATGCCAAACAAATTTTTTTTAATATATAGTTTTGACATAACTTCCTTGCTTCTGTAGTCTACGCCCATATTGATAAAGCCCAGGATGTTATAGACATCGCTCTCAACCTTTCCGGCCAATGAGTTATGCTCATATACACTCAGGTCACTATGCTCCTTCACCCACTTAAGAACCTGGCCCTTCCTGCTGGCAGGATCTTCTGGGCCTGCTGAAGGTGCCCCCCCCCCTCCCTCCCCACACCACAGCAGGACGGGCAAGCTGCGCAGAACACCATCAACATTGGCAGGACCGGAAGATCCCACCGGTGGCCAACGGTAAGCCGCCTCCACCGCCAAAAATGCCAACCTTTATTTTATTTTGTCGCCCTTTCCATTCTTCCTACCAAAATGAATCACTTCACACTTCCCTACGGTTATCCGTCCATTCCACTGACCTGAAGTTCTACACTATCCTTCTTACAGTTCACAATGCTTCTGAGTTTCGGTTAATCTGCAAATTTTGAAATTGTGTTCCACATACCAAGGTGTGGGTCAGTGATATATAAAAGGGAGAGCAGGCATCTGAACAGCGACCCCTGGAGAATTCTACTATAAACCTTCCTCCAGTCCAAAGGAAAACAACCATTCATCACGGCTCTTTGTTTCCTGTCACTCAGATAATTTAAATGCATGTTGTTGCTGTCCCTTTCATTTTATGAGCTCTAACTTTGCTCACAAGCCTGTTGTGTGGCATTGCATCAAATACCTTTTGGAAGTCCATGTACACCACATCCACAGCGTTAACCTCATCAACCCTCTCTGTTACCTCATCACAGGTTAGTTAAATATAATTTGCCCTCAACAAATCCATGCTGACTCTTCTTAATTAATCAACATTTGCCCAAGTGACAATTAATTTTGTCCAAACCCTATGTCCCCACATTGAGCTTAAATTGGCCTGTAATTGTTGGGCTTATCTTTATGTCCTTTTTTGAACAAGGGTGTCACATTTCAAGCAATTCTCCAGCCTTCTGGCACTGTCCCTGAATCATAGGAAGATTGGAAAATTATGGCCAGTGCCTCTGCAATTTCCACTCTCAGCCCCTCCATTATCCTTGAATACATCTTATCTGGTTCTGGTGCTTTATCAACTTTAAGACAGACAGCCTATCCAATAAAGTTTTTTAAAGTTTATTTATTAAACACAAGTAAGGCTTACATTAACACTGCACTGAAGTTACTGTGAAATTCCCCTAGTCGCCACACTCCGGCGCCTGTTCGGGTCATTACATCGAACCAGCACGTTTTTTCGGACTGTGGGAGGAAACTGGAGCACCCGGAGGAAACCCACAGGAAGAACGTGCAAACTCCACACAGACAGTGACCCAAACCGGGAATCGAACCCTGTGAGGCAGCAGTGCTAACCACTGTGCCACCGTGCTACCCTATACACCCACCTTATCAACTTTAAACCCTCCAAGTGGCTGAACGACCTTCTTTTTCACCATGGCCTGGGCAGCATCTTCTTCCTTTGAAAAGACGGATGCAAAGTATTCATTTAATAACTCAGCTTCTATATTCCACCTGCTTCTCAGTTGTGTCATCCTCCTGACATTGGTCACTGAAGCACACTTTCTGCTTCGTCTTCCTCTCTACTTCTTTCAGCATTCTAGGAGCTCTGGATTTATTCTCCCTGTAAGGTGGCACGGTGGCACAGTGGTTAGCACTGCTGCCTCACAGCGCCCAGGGACCCGGGTTCAATTCCCGGTTTGGGTCACTGTCTGTGTGGAGTTTGCACCTTCTCCCCGTGTCTGCGTGGGTTTCAACCGGATGCTCTGGTTTCCTCCCACAATCTGAATGACGTGCTGGTTAGGGTGCTTTGACCCGAACAGGCGCCGGAGTGTGGCGACTCGGGGAATTTCACAGTAATTTCACAGGAGTGATCTTATAGAGGCCTATAAAATAATGAGGGGCATAGATCAGCTAGATGGTCAACATCTTTTCCCAAAGGTAGGGGAGTCTAAAACTAGGGGACATAGGTTTAAGGTGAGAGGGGATAAATACGAAAGGGTCCAGAGGGGCAATTTTTTCACACAGAGGGTGGTGAGTGTCTGGAACAAGCTGCCAGAAGTAGTAGTAGAGACGGGTACAATGTTGTCTTTTAAAAAGCGTTTAGACAGTTACATGGGTAAAATGGGCACAGAGAGATATGGGCCAAATGTGGGCAATTGGGATTAGCTTAGGGGTTTAAAAAAAAAGGACGGCATGGACAAGTTGGGCCGGAGGGCCTATTTCCATGCTGTAAACCTCTACGACTCTATAACTTCATTGCAGTGTTAATGTAAGCCTACTTGTGACTAATAAATAAACTTTATTTTCCCTTTAGTGGGACTGCACCCTGACTGTACTTATCTCCTCTTTTCAAGCAGCCCATCGTTCAGTTATTGTTTTGCCTGCTAATCGTAGAATCATAGAACCCCAGCAGTGCAGAAGGAGGCCATTCGGCCCATCGAGCCTGCATCGACAACATTCTGACCCAGACCCTATTCCCGTAACCTCATGTATTTACCCTACTAATCCCCCTGACACCAAGGGGCAATTTAGAATCCACCTAACCTGCACATCATTGGACTGTGGGAGGAAACCGGAGCACCCGGAGGAAACCCACGCAGACACGGGGAGAATGTGCAAACTCCACACAGACAGTCACCCACGTCCAGAATGAGCCCGGGTCCTGGCGCTGTGAGGCAGCAGTGCTAACCACTGTGCCACCATGCTGCATCTTTGGTTCCAATTTATATGTGTCACATCCATTCTTACCTCATTAAAGTTGGTTTTTCCCCAATTTGCTTTTCTTTTTATTTAATTAAATAAAACTGGAATAAAAAGGTTATATCAGTAATGGTGACAATGAAACTACTGGGTTCTCATGAAAAGCCATCTGGTTCACTAATGTCCTTCAGGGAAGGAAATCTGCCGTCCTTACCTGGTCTGACCTACAGGTGACTTCAAAGCTAGAGCAACATGATTGACTCTTCACTGCCTTTTGAAATGGCCTAGCAAATCACTCAGCCACATCAAGAACCGGCGCCATGGTGGCACTGTGGTTAGTGCTGCTGCCTCACAGCGCCAGGGACCCAGATTCAATTCCAATCTTGGGTGACTGTATGTGTGCAGCTTGCCCATGTCTGCGTGGGTTTCCTCCAGTTGCTTCGGTTTCCGTCCACAGTCCAAGGGTGTGCAGGCTACGTGGATCAGCCATGCTACATTGCTCCTTAGTGTCCCAAGATGTGTGGGTTAGGGGGAATTAGTGGGGTAAATACGTGGGGTTCCGGGAATATAACCTAGGTAGGATGTTCTGTCAAAGAGTCGGGGTAAACTCAATGGGCCGAATGGCCTCCTTCTGCATTGTAGGAATTCTATGGAAGAATCGCCTTCTCAAGGGCAATTAAAGATGGACAATAAATGTCAAGTTTGCAAATGATGCCCCCATCCTGTGAATTAAAAGAAATATACAGAGAGTGCCAACCTCTGTCAATGGGGAGGGAAGGGGATGGGGATGGGGTTAGTTCATGGTAGTGAAAGCAGCGTTCCTGCTTCTTTTCACTCCATGTGTGAAAGATTTGAATTTAAGCCTCTTCAATCTGCCATCAGCTGCCACCTCACCACCCGCACCCCCCATATCTCTCTTCATTTTGCAGTTACTGATATCAATCTCAAGCTCTGGAGAAGCTTCGAGGAGACGGAGAATAATACCAGGGCATTTTTGGGTGACGGCGAATGGGAACTAATTTCCGTTCCTTCCAGATATGCAAAGATGTACGATGAGGACGGGGAATACGCACAAATTCAGTTCAACGTAAGTAGTTGCGAGAGTTCCTGTTCAAGCCGTGTGTATAAAGATCGGCAAGGTGTCTTTGTTAAAATTAATAATTTCAGTATGAATAATTTCAAAACCACCTAGTCATATAGGGGCTCGAGAATTCCCAGGCCTGGTGCTGGTATAACCATGATGTGGAGATGCCGGCGTTGGACTGGGGTAAACACAGTAAGAAGTTTAACAACACCAGGTTAAAGTCCAACAGGTTTATTTGGTAGCAAAAGCCACTAGCTTTCGGAGCGCTGCTCCTTCATCAGGTGAGTGGGAATTCTGTTCACAAACAGGGCATATAAAGACACAAACTCAATTTACAGAATAATGGTTGGAATGCGAATACTTACAGCTAATCAAGTCTTTAAGATACAAACAATGTGAGTGGAGAGAGCATTAAGACAGGTTAAAGAGATGTGTATTGTCTCCAGACAGGACAGCCAGTGAAACTCTGCAGGTCCAGGCAAGCTGTGGGGATTACAGATAGTGTGACATGAACCCAATGTCGCGGTTGAGGCCGTCCTCGTGTGTGCGGAACTTGGCTATCAGTTTCTGCTCAGCAACTCTGCGCCGTCGTGTGTCGTGAAGGCCGCCTTGGAGAACGCTTACCCGAATATCAGAGGCCGAATGCCTGTGACCGCTGAAGTGCTCCCCAACAGGAAGAGAACAGTCTTGCCTGGTGATTGTCGAGCGGTGTTCATTCATCCGTTGTCGCAGCATCTGCATTGGTTTCCCCAATGAAGACCAACATCTCGCCAAGGCCATCCCCACACCCCCACTACTTGCCTTCAAAACAACCGCACAACCTCAAACAGAGCATTGTCCGCAGCAAACTACCCAGCCTTCAGGAGAACAGTGACCACGACACCACACAACCCTGCCACAGCAACCTCTGCAAGACGTGCCGAATCATCGACACAGATGCCATCATCTCACGTGAGAACACCATCCACCAGGTACACGGTACATACTCTTGCAACTCGGCCAACGTTGTCTACCTGATACGCTGCAGGAAAGGATGTCCCGAGGCATGGTACATTGGGGAAACCGTGCAGACACTGCAATAACAGATGAATGAACACCGCTCGACAATCACCAGGCAAGACTGTTCTCTTTCTGTTGGGGAGCACTTCAGCGGTCACGGACATTCAGCCTCTGATATTCGGGTAAGCGTTCTCCAAGGCAGCCTTCACGACACACGACAGCACAGAGTCGCTGAGCAGAAACTGATAGCCAAGTTCTGCACACATGAGGACGGCCTCAACCGGGATAGTGTCACACTATCTGTAATCCCCACAGCTGGCCTGGACCTGCAGAGTCTCACTGGCTGTCCTGTCTGGAGACAGTACACATCTCTTTCACCTGTCTTAATGCTCTCTCCACTCACATTGTTTGTACCTTAAAGATTTGATTAGTTGTAAGTATTCACATTCCAACCATTATTCTGTAAATTGAGTTTGTGTCTTTATATGCCCTGTTTGTGAACAGAATTCCCACTCACCTGAAGAAGGGGCTTAAGGCTCCGAAAGCTAGTGGCTTTTGCTACCAAATAAACCTGTTGGACTTTAACCTGGTGTTGTTAAACTTCTTGCTGGTATAACCTTGCAGTTACACTCAGAGTTTAAGATAGACGCAGTTTCTCCAGGACTGCATCTCACTCCCACCTTGAAAATTGCATTTTGAGGGCTGAGGGTTGGGGAGGGTCATGGACAATCTTCCAACCAACCACGACACCCCCTCCCCACACACACACACATTGGCCTCTTTATTGGGGAATGTCTTTGGCTAGGGGAGTTGTTTTTCCAAAGCGGCCTCAGGGAATCCCCTTCCTTTAACTTCCTTGAACTCTCAACCATGGCTTGAGTCTCATTTCATAAGACCATAAGACATAGGAGCAAAATTAGGCCACTCGGCCCATCGAATCTGCTCCGCCATTCAATCATGGCTGATTTTTTTCTCATCCCCATTCTCCTGCCTTTTCCCCATAACCCCTCTTAGAATCTTAGAAATCTTAGAAACCCTACAGCACAGAAAGAGGCCATTCGGCCCATCGAGTCTGCACCGACCACAATCCCACCCAGGCCCTACCCCTATATCCCTACATATTTACCCACTAATCCCTCTAACCTACGCATCCCAGGACACTAAGGGCAATTTTAGCATGGCCAATGCACCCTAACCCGCACATCTTTGGACTGTGGGAGGAAACTGGAGCACCCGGAGGAAACCCACTCAGACATGGGAAGAATGTGCAAACTCCACACAGACAGTGACCCAAGCCGGGAATCGAACCCAGGTCCCTGGTGCTGTGAGGCAGCAGTGCTAACCACTGTGCCACCGTGCTACCCTACCAGTCAGACAATTGATGCTGGAGGGGTGATCCAAGGTGGCTCCAGATTGAGGGTGGGGTGATGGGTCTAGATTGAAAGAATAAATGATTCTTCAATCCATTGGGCATTGGGAGTACCCCTGACTAAATTGCAACAGGAGATTGGGTCAGGTCAAGGAGGTCATTGCTGAGGCATCCTGGGACATGTCTGGAACTGGCTCTGGCAAATCTCTCATCATCTCTCCCCTTCTTAAAAAGGGCAGCAGAAATAATGAATACTCGTAAGTTCATAAGATATAGGAGCAGAATTAGGCCATTCGGCCCATCGAGTCCGCTCCGCCATTCGATCATGGCTGATATGCTCCTCATCCCCATTTTCCTGCCTTCTCCCCATTACCTTTTAACCCATTACCAGTTAAAAATCTGTCTAACTCCTCCTTAAATTTACTCACTGTCCCAGCATCCACCGCGCTGTGGGGCAGCGAATTCCACAGATTCACAACCCTTTGGGAGAAGTAGTTTCTCCTCAACTCTATCTTAAATTTGCTACCCCTTATCCTAAGACTATGACCTCTCGTCCTAAGAATGCCCCACAAGAGGAAGCATCCGCTCCACGTCTACTTCATCCAAACCTTTTATCATCTTGTATACCTCAATTTGATCCCCCCCCATTCTTCTGAATTCTAAATACTCGACGAAGCTTTGCATTGCAGGTTGTGATAAGACGGAGGCCTCTGCTGTACGTGGTCCGTCTGCTGCTGCCCAGCCTATTTCTGATGCTTGTAGATGTGACCAGCTACTTTCTGCCCCCGAATAGCAGTGGGCGAATAACGTTGAAATCCAGCATCCTGCTTGGGTACACGGTGTTTCGGATGAACCTTAGTGACGACATTCCCGCCACTGCGATGAAGACGCCTCTCATTGGTAACATTCTCTTTTCTTTTCAACACCTTCATTAAAATAAACAGCCAGACAGAAACAAGCAGCTTATACCTGCACTCAAATATCTCAAACTGCCAGAGTTTGGGCCCTTGAAGTGCATTATTCTTTGACCCTTCACCTCCCAGACTTAGGGTCCTATTTTACCATTTTGACTCTAAGTGCTGGGCGGACTTGAAACTGGAAATGTTTCAGATCTGACTTTTAGACTTGTCCTCATGCACTCTGACCAGGCACTCTGCCTGAAAAAATATCAGCGAGTCCAAATCGCGCTGCACAAGCCTGTGGGCGGGGCTTATCGCACCCGAAATCCTGCAGCACCGATCGGCGCCTCCAACTGCACACGCGCAGAAAAAAATGATAGAATGCGGCTCCCCTGCCGCATCGCTCCCAGGCCGGATAATGCCTCCCCTTGGCCCCCGCAGACATTGCCCCACCTCCACAACATTACTGACCCTCTTTTCCCGCCATCACCCAGACCAATCATGGCCGCCTCCTCCCCCATCCTCCCCACTGATCACAGGAAGAGTGTCAGCGGACCCCCCTTCCCCCACACCACTGATCACAGGGAGAGTGTCAGCGGACCCCCCTTCCCCCACACCACTGATCACAGGGAGAGTGGCAGTGGACCCCCCTTCCCCCACACCACTGATCACAGGGAGAGTGGCAGTGGACCCCCCTTCCCCCACACCACTGATCACAGGGAGAGTGGCAGTGGACCCCCCTTCCCCCACACCACTGATCACAGGGAGAGTGTCAGCGGACACCCCCTTCTCCCCCACTGATCTCAGGCAGAGTGGCAGCGATTCTCCCTTCTCCCACACCACTGATCACAAGGAGAGTGGCAGCGGAACCCCCGTTCTCCCCCACTGATCTCAGGCAGAGTGGCAGCGGACCCCCCTTCCCTCTCATTGATCTCAGGCAGAGTGGCAGCGGACCCCCTTTCCCTGCACTGATCTCAGGCAGAATGGCAGTGGACCCCCCCAATTTAAATGCATGCAAATGTATTTAAATGGCTGTCGCGCCTATTTCGGGCACGGTCCCTATCACGGCCATTTTTGGGCCTTGGTAAAGGGGGAACCGGCGCGGTGGTGGGCGCGGATCGCACTACTCACCTCACGCCCGACTTTACCAAGTTTTCGTGTCCGAAAACAGGCGCAACGTGATGGTAAAATCAGCCCCTTAGGTTCAAATTCAGCCCAGATGTTGAGATGAAATGGAAACAGAAAATGCTGGATGGGGAAAAGGCAATAATCCGCTGTCAGGAAACGCATCAGTCAGTAAAATCTTTTAAGGAAGTTGTGTAACTCCTATTTAACAATTTTGTTTTGTTAACTGATGTCAGCCCAGTTTCCTAGGCCTCAGGAAATCTGTCAGGTTAAAGGAGGCCGGAAAAGCTAGATCCTTAGGACAGTTACTTTTACAGCACTGCTTGTGGTCCAAGAGCAACAGGAATGCTCCCTCTACACCATTCCCCACATCCCACTGAACAACCTTACCTGTAAACTGCCTGTCTGCTTATCCCTCTGCCCCGATCCCACTCTAATTGTCTGACCACCCCTTGCAAACTCTCCCTCTCCCCTAGACTTCTTGCTCAAGATCTCTCCTTCCTGACCCCCTCCGCTATTGATTCTGTCAAACAGGGGGACTGTCAGCAGGGAAAACTGGGGAAAGAATTTAAAAATTAAAACCTGCAGTCGTGTATCCGACAGAAAACAAGGAGTAAAGTGCCAGGATATAAGTGTAAGCCTTTCTGTACTGACTGAAACTAAACACCTACCTTTGATCTGCCCTTCCTCAGGAGTGTTCTTCGCTGTCTGTATGGCCCTGCTTGTGATCAGTTTAGCGGAATCAATTCTAATTGCAAAACTCCTGACCGTGAATAAGGAATCCAAGCCCAAGACTGTTTTCACCAAGTGCTGCCCCTCCAAGGTTCCCACGTCGAATCAGAGGACCACCGACAGTCTCTGTTCCTCACTGAGAACTTGGGAAGGAATCTGTGAAGCCAGTGGTGAGAACTCATTTACTGCTGCAAATATTCTTCCTTCATTTCACTCCCAGTCCCCACATTTGCTTCCAACAGTTAATCCTTTTGTTTTTGTCCCTTTTCACCTTTCTCTGGGTTCCACGGATGCAGCTTCTCCCAATAAGCATCCTCACGCCGTTATTCTCATTGTGAAGGACCAACTTTTCAATCTGGAAGAGCAATCACAGTCAGACTCCATCCAGTCCCCACCTACTGCTCATAGAGTCATAGAGTCATGGAGGTTTACAGCATGGAGACAGGCCCTTCGGCCCAACTTGTCCATGCCGCCCTTTTTTTTAAAACCCCTAAGCTAGTCCCAATTGCCCACATTTGACCCATGTCCCTCTATACCCATCTTACCCATGTAACTGTCTAAACGCTTTTTCAAAGACAAAATTGTACCCACCTCTACTACTACCTCTGGCAGCTTGTTCCCGACACTCTTCACCTTCTGTGTGAAAAAATTGCCCCTCTGAGCCCTTTTGTATCTCTCCCCTCTCACCTTAAACCTATGCCCTCTAGTTTTAGACTCCCCTATCTTTGGGAAAAGACATTGACTATCTAGCTGTTCTATGCCCCTCATTATTTTATAGACCTCTATAAGATCACCCCTAAGCCTCCTATGCTCCAGAGAAAAAAGTCCCAGTTTATCCAGCCTCTCCTTATAACTCAAACCATCAAGTCCTAGTAGCATCCTAGTAAATCTTTTCTGCGCTCTTTCTAGTTTAATAATATCCCGTTTCTATAATAGGGTGACCAGAACTGTACACAGTATTCCAAATGTGGCCTTACCAATTTCTTGTACAACTTCAACAAGACATCCCAACTCCTGTATTCATGTAATGGGTCCTTTCTATCACTGATCCCTGGAAAGGAATCAGGAGCTGGAAACCTGGCCCATCTTTAATCTCCCTAATCCTGGCTGTGTGGAGATAGGGAGGGAAAGATAGGTGGAAAGAGAGCTTGGACCAACTGTAGAACTCCCACTATTGCTCCTTTTGAGAATTGCCAACTCATCAGAGACAAGGGGTGCCCTCTCAATATTCATAACACAATGAGAAAATCTCAGAAAAAACTATGCACTGCAGAGCAGGAGAAAGAATTAAAGCAAGCATCAGGTCTTGTCACGTCAAGACTACTTCCCAGAGGCAGGGTCATAGAATCATAGAAAGGTTACAGCACAGAATCATAGAAAAGAATCCCATAGAATCCCTACAGTGCAGAAGGAGGCCATTCGGCCCATTGAGTCTGCATCGACCACAATCCCACCCAGGCCCTAATCCCGTAACCCCTCATATTTATCCTGCTAATCCCCATGACACTCAGGTCAATTTAGCATGGCCAATCAACTTAACCCGCACATTTTTGGAGTGTGGGAGGAAACCGGAGCACCCGGAGGAAACCCATGCAGACACAGGGAGAATGTGCAAACTCACACAGACAGTGACCCGAGGCCAGAGTTGAACCCGGATCCCTGGCGCTCTGAGGTAGCAGTGCTAACCACCGTGCCACTGTGCCACCATTCGGAGGAAGGAAACCATTTGGCCCATCTTGTCCATGCCAGCCCGAGGACACCCTTTCCAATCCCATCTGTCTGCACCCGGCCCATAGCCCTGTAGCTCACAGCACTTATGGTGCCGATCCAGATAATTTTAAAAAGAGTTTACGGTCTCTCCCTCCATCACCAACTCAGGCAGTGAATTCCAGACCAGCTACACCCTATGTAAAAACGTTCTTCCTCAAGCCCCCGCTACACCTTCTTACACTTATCTTGAATCTATGTCGTATGTTCTCGGATTCTCCGCAAAGGGAAACAATTTTATCCCATCCACTCTATATCTTCCCCTCATAATTTTATACACCTCTATCAAGTCACCTTTCTTTGTTCCAAGGAAAATAACCCCAACCTATCCAATCTCTCCTCATAGCTACACTTTTCTGGCCCTGGCAAAATTCTTGTTAGGTATTAGCTGTTAATACTTAATGCCCGGGCATTGTAGGCCACTGCAACCGGAAGCTGTGGAAACACTTGAATAGTTCATAGAACATGATGGCCTCTGCTCAGCTTGGATCTTGGGAATATCATGCTAAGAAAAAGCAAGTTTGTCTTTCCTGCCTTCACACTTGCACTGTGGACAATTGGATTAAATAACAGGAGGGATTCACGGGCTGATTAGCAATCTGATAGATTGATAAATGTGAAACAAAAATCTGGAATTAAAAGTCCAATGAGAACCATAAAACTGTTGTTGATTGTTGGAAAAATCCATCTGGTTCACTAGTGAACCAAAAATCTTAAAAATCTTTGCTTTGAAATTTATAGTTGACCCTCAGCCTCAACAGTTTCAAGGGGAGGCGATGGCCTAGTGGTATTATCGCTAGACTATTAATCCAGCTAATGTTCTGGGGGACCCGGGTTCGATTCCCGCCACGGCAGATGGTGGAATTTGAATTCAATAAAAAAAATCTGGAATTAAGAATCTACTGATGACCATGAAACCATTGTCGATTGTCAGAAAAATCCATCTGGTTCACTAGTGCCCTTTAGGGAAGGAAATCTGCCGTCCTTACCCCGTCTGGCCTACATGTGATTCCAGAACCACAGCAATGTGGCTGACTCGAACTGCCATCTGAACTGGCCTTGCAAGTCACTCAGTTCAAGGGCAACTAGGGATGGGCAATAAATCATGGCCAGCTAGCGATGCCCATGTCTCACAAATGCCCAGGGCAGTTGAGAGTCAACCACATGGCTGTGGCTCTGGAATCACATGTAGGCCAGACCGGGTAAGGACGGCAGATTTCCTTCCCTAAAGGGCACTCGTGAACCAAATGGGTTTTTCCGACAATCAACAATGGTTTCATGGTCATCAGTAGACTCTTAATTCCAGATTTTTTTTATTGAATTCAAATTCCACCATCTGCCGTGGCGGGAATCGAACCCTGGTCCCCAAGAACATTAGCTGGATTAATAGTCTAGCAATAATACCACTAGGCCATCGCCTCCCCTTGAAGCTGTTGAGGCTGAGGGTCAACTATAAATTTCAAAGCAAAGATTATTCAGATTTTTGGTCGGCAGATGTAAGGGTTGCGGAACCTGGGCAGGTAAATGGTGTAAGTGCTATACCAGGAACTAATCGGATGGTAGAAGAGGCTGAAGGGGATCAATGGCCTTCCCCTGTTTCTACAACTCTCAACACTTACTTGTGTTTCCTCTTACAGTTTCTGACAGTGATACAGAAACTCCTGTACAACAACGGGAGGAGGTCCTTGAGGAACTGCCCATTAAAGAGGTGCTGAAGGAGATTTCTTCAATCAAGCTCTGCTTGAACCAACTGGATGATGACACCAATCCCAAAAATGATTGGTTGGCATTTTGTTTCAGATTTGATGTGTTTCTTTTCCGTTTGTATTTGGTGACACTTGGAGTTTACACTGTTACGATGACCACTCTCTGGCTAATATGGAGTAGCCCATAGTCCTCAAATATCACAGCCCAGAGACTGCAGACGGAAACAGTCTGCACCAAATATTGCCCCACCCAGATATTTCTTGTCCCTTTGCTAAGTGTTGGGCGACCTGGGGTTTTGGGAGGAAACCAACCTTCAGGATTTTCAAATTTTTAGTGCTGACTGGAAAACATGCCAGTCCGAATCTTACCACTGTTAATGCCGGCAGGATTTTCCCAAACCACCACATTGAACCGAGATTTGGCTGGCCGCCAAATTCTCCAAACTCACTGCAGCGGGAACGTGGCATGAACGATAAGGTCACACCCGTCAGGTCTGAACGGTTCAATTGTGTCGTGAAAAGTTGGTTCATCACTTCACTTGATTGGGGATCAACCAGTAAGGGAATGATGGGCTGAGTGGACTGCATCCCTGCTGTACCGACTCGCCTGACGAAGGAGCAGCGCTCCAAAAGCTCGTGATTCCAAATAAACCTGTTGGACTTTAACCTGGTGCTGTGAGACTTCTTAGTGTGTCCACCCCAGTCCAACGCCGGCATCTCCACATCATGGCGCATCGTTCTTCGTCACTGCATCATTATCTGCAAGGGGTACTTAATCCACCCCTTGCTGATTCTCCGACTTATACAGCTTCCTGTTAAACAAAACTTTCTGCCAAAATTTGCACAATCTAAAGTCAGCGGCAAAGGCAAACGTTTTCAGCAAGGAGCAGGTACCATAGAATCCCTATAGTGAGAAGGAGGCCATTCACCCATCCCATCTGCACCAACTTTCTGAAAAAGCATCCCACCCAGACCCACACTGCCCGCACCACCCCCCCCCCCCACCTCCCCCACTGCCACCCTATCCCTGTAACCCCCCGTGTTTACTGTGGCTAATCCCCCTAACCTACACACTAAGGGGAAATTTAGCATGGCCAATCCACCTGCTTGGTTCATTCTGCAGTCTCTGATCTCAGCACTTAACCACAAAAAAAATCAATAAAAGGTCTTCAAATACCTTAAAATCTGAAGGCTGAACAGATTACTTATCAGGACGCATGTTAAGAAGAAAGATAATATTATGCGTATATAACCATACAGCATGAGGTGTGTGGAATAAAGGGTCGTTTCAAAGTGATTCACAATTCTGATTAAAATTATTTCAAGGTCATTTGTAATTTTTTTCTGATTGGAAATACCTGATTCCAGAATGAAGCAAATATGAAACTGTCGCAAATAATCTGCAGATCCAAAAACATGTTACAGGAGAGGATAATTCAACGTATTAATCTGAGATCCTTTCTGCCAGGTTTCTACAGAATGATCTCAATGCAGAAGGTTTTATCTTAATCTCACACACCAGGTGTACACCAATCGACTGCCCTATTTTACACCCCCGCCTGTTTTAATTTCCACTTACGTTAGTCAAAAGGGAGGTTGGTTGTGGGGTTAATCAGGAAGGATAGACCCCACTGACAGACCCCTACTGATAGACCCCCACTGATAGACCCCCATTATAGACTTCACTGATAGACCCCCACTGATAGACCCTCACTGATAGACTGATATACCTCCCTGATACACCCCACTGATAGACCCCACTGATAGACCCGACTGATAGGCCCCATTGATAGACCCCCCTGAAAGACCCCCACTGATATACCCCCACTGATAAACCCTGCTGATAGACCCCACTGATAGACTCCACTGATAGACCCCACTGATACCCCACTAATAGACCCCCACTGATAGACCCCCACTAATAGACTCCACTGATAGACCCCCACTGATAGACCCCACTGATACTCCACTGAGAGACCCCACTGATAGACCCCACTGACAGACCCTCCCTGATGCTCCCCATCCTGTATGTTCTTATCTTCTTGTATTAAGTGAATGCCCAGTTGCATTTACACTTCCTGCCATTTAGTGTAATTGTGTAAATTATGTCTACGAAGAAATAAACTTATTATTCTGAATTAAATGCAATCTTCCGTCTGATTTTTCATGTTGAGAGACACAATTATAGGGCCAAGGTTCGATTCTGTGACACGTCTCAGGGTGAGAGGGTCAGTGCAGAGATAAATCAGTGGGACTCGATGAAATTTAACCTTTGTTTTAGAAGTGTGAAGACTCCAGGAGGAAAAAAATCAAACAAGGTATACAGTGCAGGCTGAGTGGGCCGAAGGGCCTGTTCCTGTGCCAAATTGTTCTTTGCAGATTTGAGATCTTCTGACAGATTACAGAGTGGTGCAATGAATTCAGCCTTTGTTCCAGCTCAGTGAGGCTGTGAAAGAGCCTGCATTTCTACATATCTTTCATGATCTCAGGACATCCGAAAGCACTTTGATAGCAATGCAGTAATTTGGAAGTGTGGTCGCTTTTGCAATGTAAGAAATGCAGCAGCCAGTTTGCACACAGCAAGATCCCACTAACAGTAATGTGATACTGACTAAATTGACACGGCCACTATAGGGCAGATGGGGAGTCAGTTAGCTGCAATGGTGGTTTGTGATGTGGAACACCAACAGCGCGGGTTCAATTCCCAGACCGGCTGAGGTTATTCATGAAGGCCCCACTTTTTCAACCTTGCCCCTTGCCTGAGGTGTGGTGGCCTCCAGGTTAAATCACCTCCAGTCACCCTATGGTCAACTGGGGCTGTGGCGACTTTACCTTTATAGGGGAGAACAAAGGAGTTTTTTACATCTGCCTGCGAGGATAAGCGGGACTTTGGTTTGACATTTCAATTGAAAGACAGCACCCCCAACGCTGCAGCACTCCCTCAGTAGTGCACTGGGAGTGTCAGCTTGGATTTTGTGCTCAAGTCTCTGTAGTAAGGCCTGACCCCACAACTTACTGAATCAGAGGCAAGAGAGGTCCAGAACCATGGATCAGAACGATGGCTGACACAAGTCAGGAAAAGGATGTAATACAGAAACCAGAGAGGGACAAAACTGAAGTAGCTAAAATAGAGTATTATGGAGAGAGAAAAATTGTAGAGTACATGTGAGGAAGGCATCATGCAGCAAACACTGGATTTATTCTTGTACCCTTTCCAGAGGGAAAAAGATATTGTGATTTGCAAATAACAGTATAAGTGAACTGGATTGAAACTGGTGGAATGAATTGCATATCACTAGACAGGGTAGATGCAGGGAGGATGTTCCCGATAGTGGGAGAATCCAGAGCCAGGGGTCACAGTCCGAGGATTCGGGGTAGACCATTTAGGACAGAGATGAGGAGACATTTCTTCACCCAAAGAGTTGTGAGCCTGTGGAATTCATTACCACAGGAAGTAGTTGATGCCAAAACATTGAATGTATTCAAGAGGCGGCTGGATATAGCACTTGGGGCAAATGGGATCAAAGCTTATGGGGAAAAAGCAGGATTAGGTTATTGAGTTGGATGATCGGCCATGATCTTAATGAATGGCAAAACAGGCTCGAAGGGCCAAATGGCCTCCTCCTGCTCCTATCTTTTATGTTTCTGTTTCTATATTTCTATATTTCTATGTTTCTATGTTGAAGTCACCTCTTACACTTCTAAGCTCCAGTGAATACAAGCCTGTCTAATCTTTTCTCATAAGACAACCCACCCACGCCAGGTATTAGTCGAGTAAACCTCAGAACCACTTCTAAGTCATATATATCCTTCATTAAATAAGGAGACCAATACAGTACAAAGTACTCCAGACGTGGTCATATCAATACCCTATTTAACTGAAATAAAGCCTCCCTACTTCTGAATTCAACTCCCCTCATAATAAACAATAACATTCTATTAGTTTTCCTAATTATTTGCTTTACCTGAATACTAACTTTTTGCAATTCATGCACTAAAACACCCAGATCCTTCTGTACCTCAGAGTTGTGCAATCTCTCACCATTTAGATAATATGCTTTTTTATTCTTCCTGACAAAATAGATAATTTCACATTTGCCAGAACTTGCCAGCTCACTTAACCTATCAATGTCCCTTTGTAGCCTTCTATATCCTTTTCACAACATACTGTCCTTCCTATCTTTGTATCATCAGCAAATTTAGCAACCTTACATTCATCAAATCATGAATATAAATTGCAAAAAGTTGAGGCCCCAACACTGATCCCTATTACATTCCCCCACGCCACAACCTTTTATTTTACACAATAATTTTTGATGTTGCATCTTGTCAAATGCCTTCTAGAAATCAAAGTGCCAATTCCCCTTTATCCACAACACATGTTATTTCTTTGAAGAACTCCATTAAATTAGTTAAATATGATCTCCCTTTCACAAAACCATGTTGACCCTGCCTGATTGCCCTGAACTTTTCCAAATTCCCTACTATAATCAATAATAGTTTCTAACATTTTCGCTAAATTAACTGGCCTGTAGTGCACTGACTTTTGTCTTGCTCCCTTTTTGAGTTACATTCGCTATTTTCCCATCTCATGGAACATTCCCCAAATCTATAGAATTTTGGAAGATTAAAACCAACACATCAATTATTTCAATAGCCACGTCTTTAAGACTCTAGGATGAAGTCCGTCAGGACTGGAGACGTGTCAGCCCACAGCTCCAACAATTTGTTCAGCATCATTGCCCTGGTGATTGTAATTTTCTTGAGTTCCTCCCTCCCTTCTATTTCCTGCAGCTATTTCTCCATTCATTTTCAATGCATAGCAAGGTAGGTATTTCTCCATAGGCAACACTTCGGGAGAGAAAACAACTGAACAATGCCATATGTTCACAGCAGATTTTAAGGTTATTTATAAGTGGCACAAGTAGGGCTTACATCAGCATTGCAATGAAGTTACTGTGAAAACCCCTAGTCGCCACATTCCGGCAACTGTTCAGATACACTGAGGGAGAATTTAGCATGGCCAATGCTCTTACCCAGCACGTCTTTCAGAATGTGGGAGGAAACCGGAGCACCCGGAGGAAACCCACGCAGACACAGAGGCCAGGATTTTACAACCTCGCTCGGGCAAGGCTCGTAAAATCCTGCCCGAGGCTAGTGGAGAATTCCGCTCTGCGAGCCTCGCCTACCCTGAATCTGGGGTGGGCATGCCAGTAAAATTCTGGCCAGAGACTCCGCACAGTGACCCAGGCTGGGAATCAAACCCGGATCCCTGTGAGGCAGCAGTGCTAACCACTGTGCCACCCCACGTAACATACCGGCTCTTAGTAACACTGGCACTTATGTTGTGACATGGGGATGAATTCTCCCTTCTTAAATAGGGCAGCATTGGAAATCCAAAGGAAAACTTGGAGACAAAAGGGCAAAATGCCTTTTCAATAACCAGAGCCATTCTGATTGGCAGCAGAGCTAATCTAATGGTACATGGAGGGCTGTATCTATATTGCTGCATGCTGCCTCGTGATTGAAAAAAGATTGCATTGAAACGAAAGCGTCTGTGCCCAATTAGTAAAACAGCGCTGATCCCTATTCTATAAATGGAGGTTAACTGCATCACGGACCTATTTAAGTCCATTTTTCTGAACCCGAGTGACACAGGGGAAAGAAGATGAATGAACAATCAACTGATCCATATGCATTTCGGACGCAGTTAATGGCAATCATTAAACTTCAAAAAGACCATAATGACATTGGATAAACACACAGGTTAGTTAAATTGTTCCACTTAAAAAAGGTCAGGAAGAAAATTATGATAATTTCTTGACCTTTTCAGAAGTGCCATCTTGAGTTCGAGACAGATTGAAGTGAACGCTGTTTTTCTTGTGTAATTTGTTGCTGATTGTACTCAGTCCCATGGTTGTGTTCACAGGAGATTTCAATAAACTTTAGCGGGAGTGCCTTCCTTACAACCCGCACTTTGAAATATACAGATATTTCGAAACAGGAAAAGCTCATTGAAATGAAAAGGCCTGAGCCTTTGTCAGGAGAGCATCAATCTCCTGAAACTGATGCATTTGCAAAGGGCTCCACCGCCCCCCCCCCCCCCCCCTTTCTTCAGTCAATGGCTCAGTGAGTAACACTCTCACTTGGAGCCAGAAGAATCTGGGTCCATGCCCCGTTCCAGAGAACTGAGCACAACAATTAGACTGACACACCCAATGCAGAGCTGAGGGAATATTGCACTACCGGCGGCATTGCCCTTCAGCTGAAATGTTAGACCAGGGCCTGGTCTTCCCTCTCGGGTGGACATACAGGGTCCAATAGTTGACCCGAACAGGCGCCGGAGTGTGGAGACTAGGGGATTTTCACAGTAACTTCATTGCAGTGTTAATGTAAGCCTTATTTGTGACTAATAAATAAACTTTAAACTTTACTTTATTATTTTGATGAAGAGCATGGGGGTTCTCCCTAATGTCCTACATAGAAACATAGAAACCAAATGCAGGAGTAGGCCATTCAGCCCTTCTAGCCTACTCCACCATTCATTTTGATCATTGCTGATCCTTAAATTAAATATCCTGATCTTGTCTTCCCTTTAGCCCCAAGAGCTTTATCTAATTTCTTAGTTAGGCCGCACTTGGAATATAGTGTTCAATTCTGGTCACCACACTACCAGAAGGGTGTGGAGGCTTTGGAGAGAATACAGAAAAGATTTAAAGTAAAGTAAGGTATATTTATTTATTAGTCTCAAGTAAGGCATACATTAATACTGCAATGGGGGTGCTACGAAATTCCCCTAGTCGCCACAGTCCGGCACCTGTTCGGGCCAATACACCTAACCAGTATGTCTTTCAGAATGTGGGAGGAAAACAGAGCACCCGGAGGAAACCCACGCAGACACGGGGAGAACGTGCAAACTCCACACAGAGAGTGACCGAAGCCGGGAATCGAGCCCAGGTCCCTGCCTCTGTGCCACCCCAGGATTTACCAGGATGTTGCCTGGTATGGAGGGCATTAGCTATGAGGAGAGGTTGGAGAAACTTGGTTTGTTCTCACTGGAACGACGGAGGTTGAGGGGCAACCTGATAGAAGTCTACAAGATTATGAGGGGCACGAACTGAGTGGATAGTCAGAAGCTTTTTTCTAGGGTGGGAGAGTCAATTAATAGGGGGCATAGGTTTAAGGTGTGAGGGGCAAGGTTTAAAGGAGATGTATGAGGCAAGTTTTTTACACAGAGAGTGGTGGGTGCCTGGAACACGCTGCCGGGGGAGGTAGTGGAAGCAGATACGATAGTGACTTTTAAGGGGCATCTTGACAAATACATGAATAGGATGGGAATAGAGGGATAGGGTCCCCGGAAGGTTAGTTCAGTCGGGCAGCATGGCCGGTGCACGCTTGGAGGGCCGAGGGGCCTGTTCCTGTGCTGTAATTTTCTTTGTTCTTTGTTCTTCTTGAAATCACACCACGTTTTGGCCTCAGCTACTTTCTGTGGTAGTGAATGCCACAGATTCACCACTCTCTTGGTGAAGAAATTTCTCCTCACCTCAGTCCTAATCCTGGTCAATATTTATCCCTCGACTGAACCAGACTATTTGTCGTTATCACATTGTTATTTGTGGGAGCTTGCTTGCGCAAATTAGTTGCCTCATTTCCTACATTACTACAGCGACTACATTTCAAAAAGTGCTTCATTGTTTGTACAATGCTTTGGGATGTCTGTTACGGAAATGCAAGATTTTCTTTCAGTTATTTCTCCCTCCAGAAATGTATCTAAACACATTTTAAAATAACAGTGGCAATTTCAACAGAGTCAGGTCTTGTTTTCCCTATCAACATTTCCACATAATAGAATCCCGACAGTACAGAAGGAGGCCATTCAATCCATCGAGTCTGTATCAACCACAATCCGACCTAGGCCCTATTTCCGTAACCCCACACATTTACCCTGCTAATCACCCTGACACTAATGGCCAATTAACCTAACCTGCACATCTTTGGATTGTGGGAGGAAACCGGAGCACCCGGAAGAAACCTACACAGACGTGGGAAGAAAGTGCAAATTCCACCCAGACAGTGACCAAGGCCAGAATTGAACCTGGGTCCCTGGCGCTGTGAGGCAACAGTGCTAACCACTGTGCCACCGTGCCGCCCATCTTTTGCAGTCACTGGACAAATGTGAACTTGAAATAAAGAATGGGTTCCATTGTGACTGGAAAGACAAGTTGGGAAGTTATAGAATGAGACAATTATCTATGGAATAGAATCATAGAATTCTACAGTGCAGAAGGAGGCCATTCGGCATATCGAGCCTGCACCAACCACAATCCCACCCTAGTCCCCCTGACACTAAGGGGCAATTTAGCATGGCCAATCCACTAACCCGCACATCTTTGGACTGTGGGAGGAAACCGGAGAATCCAGGGGAAACCCACGCAGACACGAGGAATGAAGAGCTTGTTGTATGAGGAACGGTTGAGGACTCTGGGTCTGTACTCGTTGGAGTTTAGAAGGATGAGGGGGGATCTTATTGAAACTTACAGGATACTGCGAGGCCTGGATAGAGTGGACATGGAGAGGTTTCCAACTAATAGGAAAATTAGTGGAAACCAGAGGGCATAACCTCAGGCTAAAGGAATGATCCTTTGAAAGAGAGATGAGGAGGAATTTCTTCAGCCAGAGAGAGGTGAATCTGTGGAACTCTTTGCTGCAGAAGGCCTTGGAGGCCAGGGATTGAGTGTCTTTAAGACTGAGATAGATAGGTTCTTGATTAATAAGGAGATCAGGTGTTATGGGGAAAAGACAGGAGAATGGGGATGAGAAAAATATCAGCCTTGATTGAATGGTGGAGCGGACTTGATGGGTCGAATAACTTAATTCTGCTCCTATGTCTTAGGGTCTTATGGGGAGAATGTGCAAACTCCACACAGACAGTGTGTGGTGAACCATCGTTGGTTCACCACTGGGGTTGTTATTGTGTTACTGTTGGGCTAGGGTGTTGTTGTTATGGGGGTTGTACTATGTTGTTGGGTTAGGGTGTTTACCTGTCCTAAGTGTTATCATGGCACACTCCAGTGGGGTCCCGCCTCCGGTGGCAGGGTATAAGACCCCCTGCTCCGGCAGGACCCCTTCAGTCTGAACGGGTGAATTTGTGTTAGTAGTTTCATTGTTAATGTATTAAAGCCTTCAGTTCTAAAGCCTTGTTTCCGGGTGCTCATTGAGGTGCATCAATTTAATACATTAACTGAGAATATGGAACAGATCCTAAAACCGGATCGTCTGACACTGGACCCACGTGCGGTCGGTGCAGCTAACACGTTCGAACATTGGTGGAAATGCTTCGAGGACTACCTGGCAGCCTCGGTAGCTATCACTACAGACAGTGATAGACTCCAGGTCCTCCACGCAAGGGTAAGCGACACGATTTACCTAGCCATTCGTGCAGCTTCCACTTACCAGGGTGCCGTCGAGCTCCTAAAGAATAGGTACATTACGCCACCCAACGAGATTCACGCTCGTTATCTCCTCGCTACACGACGTCGGCAGTCGGGCGAGACCATAGAAGACTACGCCAATGAACTCCTGCAGCTTGCCAGGGGTTGTGACTGTAAGGATGTCTCCGCCGAGCAGTACATGCAAGACCTCGCCCGAGACGCGTTCGTAGCAGGGGTAGGGTCCTCGTACATCAGACTTAAATTATTAGAAAAGGGGAAACTCAACTTGACCCAGGCAATGGGGATGGCCGTGAGGTTGGAGGCGGCGTCGAAGAGCTTGGCGCTGTACCCCGAGGACCACGTGCAGTCAACGTGGTTGGAGCAAGCTCTGCTCCCTCCTCGCCCCGCGAACCCGCGCTCCCAGATCGATTCGACGACGGCGGCAGCTCCAGGTGGCCAGCGATGCTATTTTTGCGGTGGGGCCAAGCATCCACGGCAACAGTGTCCGGCAAGAACGGCAATCTGCAGCCAGTGCGGTAAAAAAGGCCACTACGGCAAAGTCTGCAGGTCCAAACCTAAAAACGGCAGTGCAGCTTGTAACCCTCCAGAACGGAGACCATCTCTTTCGGCGCTGCAGTACCCACGAGGTCCGACCACGTGCGATCTCAGGACGGCGCCATCGTGGCAGACAGAGGAGGAGGAAGACCACCAGGAGTCGCTGCGCTTGGAGCCCTCGGCCACATGCGATTCATGGGGGCGGCCATCATGGTCCACGACGACTAGGAGCGACCAGCAGGGGTCCTCAGCATCCACATCGGCAGCATGCAGCAGCGACCAGCAGGGGTCCTCAGCATCCACATCGGCAGCATGCAGTGACGCCCAGGGACCAACGGTGGCGTCGATCTCTCTGGATCAGACCAGGCATTACAGACTGGAACATTCCATGATGGAGGTAAAGGTTAGTGGCAGAACTGTGAATTGTCTGTTTGACAGTGGGAGCACCGAAAGTTTCATACACCCTGAAACTGCTAAAAGGTGTGGACTCCGGGTTCTCCCTGCCAAACAGACAATTTCCATGGCATCACAGTCCCGGTCTGTACCGATCCAAGGACGATGTATGGTAACTCTTGAGGTACAGGGCACAGTTTACGAGCAATACAGGCTCCTTGTGCTACCTCACCTTTGCGCGCCAATTCTCCTCGGACTAAACTTTATGGCCCACATGAGGAGTGTGATCCTACAGTACGGTGGGCCACTCCCTTCACTGGCAGTAGGGAACCAGCCGCAGCCTCCAAATTGCCCAAAGCGCCCCGCGTGCAATCTATCCACCCTGAAGATCACAACACCATCCCTTTTTAAAAATCTGGTACCTGGCTGCAAGCCCATCGCTACTAAAAGTAGGCGTTACAGCGCTGAGGACCGGATCTTTATTAGATCTGAGGTTCAGCGGCTCCTCAAGGAAGGGATCATACAGGCCAGTGCTAGTCCGTGGAGAGCGCAGGTCGTGATAGTCAAAAGCGGGAACAAACCTCGGATGGTCATCGACTATAGTCAGACCATTAATAGATACACGCAGCTGGATGCGTATCCTCTCCCGCGCATTTCTGATATGGTCAATCAGATTGCGCAGTACCGAGTGTTTTCTACCATAGACCTTAAGTCCGCCTACCATCAACTCCCCATCCGCCCAGAGGACCGACAATATACGGCTTTTGAGGCGGATGGTCGTCTATACCAATTCCTCAGGGTTCCATTTGGTGTCACCAATGGGGTCTCGGTCTTCCAGCGTGCTATGGACTGAATGGTGGACCAGAACGGGTTGCGGGCTACCTTCCCGTACCTGGATAACGTCACCATCTGCGGCCATGACCAGCAGGACCACGACACGAATCTCCAACACTTTCTACGCACTGCATCTCGCCTGAATCTGACCTATAACAGGGAGAAGTGCGTATTCCGTACGCGTAGGTTAGCCATCCTCGGATACGTGGTGGAAAACGGGGTCATTGGCCCTGATCCAGACCGTATGCGCCCACTCACTGAACTTCCCTTGCCCGCTAGCACGAAAGCACTGAGGAGATGCCTCGGGTTCTTTTCGTATTATGCACAGTGGGTCCCCAACTACGCGGACAAAGCTCGTCCGCTCATTAAGTCCACGACCTTCCCACTTACGCCGGAGGCCCAATTGGCCTTCAAGGTTTTGAAAAGCGACATCTCGAAAGCCACGATGCACGCGGTGGATGAATCCATCCCTTTCCAGGTGGAGAGTGATGCATCTGACTTCGCCCTAGCCGCCACACTAAACCAGGCAGGCAGGCCCGTCGCGTTTTTTTCCCGCACCCTTCAAGGCCCAGAGATTCGGCACTCAGCGGTGGAAAAGGAGGCTCAGGCCATTGTGGAGGCAGTCAGACACTGGCGCCATTACCTGGCAGGTAAGCGGTTCACCCTGATCACGGATCAACGATCCGTGGCGTTTATGTTCAGTAACACGCAGAGGGGCAAGATCAAGAACGATAAGATCTTGCGGTGGAGAATTGAGCTCTCCACCTATAATTACGATATTATGTATCGTCCAGGGAAGCTCAATGAGCCCTCGGATGCCCTCTCGCGTGGAACATGCGCCATCATGCAGGAGGACCGCTTGAAGGCTCTCCACAATGATCTGTGTCATCCTGGAGTCACCAGACTCTACCACTTCATAAAAGCCCGCAACCTACCCTACTCGGTGGAGGAGGTCAGGTCAGTTACTAGAAGTTGTCGGATTTGCGCAGAATGCAAACCACACTTTTATCGACCAGACCGGGCACATTTGGTCAAGGCCACTCGCCCTTTTGAGAGGCTGAGTGTAGATTTTAAGGGCCCCCTTCCCTCAACGGATCGGAATGTCTATTTTCTTAACATAATAGACGAATTTTCCCGGTTTCCGTTTGTTTTCCCCTGTGCGGACACGTCGACTGCCACCGTCATCAAGGCATTCAGTGAGCTTTTTACCCTGTTCGGGTACCCCTGCTATATTCATAGCGACAGGGGCTCGTCGTTCATGAGCAACGACTTGAGGCAATTCCTGCTCTCATTCGGGATTGCCTCTAGTAGAACCACGAGCTACAACCCTAGGGGTAACGGACAGGTGGAAAGGGAGAATGCTACAGTCTGGAAGGCTGTCCTACTGGCACTGAAATCCAAGGGCCTTCCAGTCTCCCGGTGGCAGGAGGTCCTTCCAACTGCGCTCCATTCTATCCGCTCCCTCCTGTGTACGGCAACCAATGCTACTCCCCACGAGAGGATGTTCTCATTCCCTCGGAAGTCGTCCTCGGGGACCTCATTGCCAGCCTGGTTGACGTACCCAGGACCCGTCCTTCTGCGGCGCCATGTGAGGGCTCGCAAGTCCGACCCCTTGGTCGAACCGGTCCAACTCCTCCACGCCAACCCTCAGTATGCCTATGTGGCATATCCTGACGGGCGAGAGGACACTGTCTCCATTAGAGACCTGGCGCCCGCAGGGGACGTAGCAACTCCTGTCGCTCCTATTCCCCCAGTCACAGATCCACTACTCCTCATTACTTCCCCAGACGTGGCGCGGTCAGCACCGGGACCAGTGCATAACACTTTTACTCCCATGTACAGCTTGCCTGAGACTCGGAGATCGGCGCCACCATCATCACCACCACCACCACCACCAAACGTTCCAGGATCCCCTACACCATCGCCTCATCAGGGCCGGCCGGCCCGGGAGTCTTTGAGGGGACAGCCAGATGTTGCTTTGAGAGAGCCACCGCAAGCACCTGCTCCGGTTTCGCAACTGGTGTTGAGAAGATCGCAGCGTCGGTGTGGTCCTCCAGACCGTCTGGACTTGTGAATCCTGTTATTTTTTTTGTCATTGTCTGTTTTCATCCACCCCGCCACCTTTGGTTCCTAAAGGAGGGGTGAATGTGGTGAACCATCGTTGGTTCACCACTGGGGTTGTTATTGTGTTACTGTTGGGCTAGGGTGTTGTTGTTATGGGGGTTGTACTATGTTGTTGGGTTAGGGTGTTTACCTGTCCTAAGTGTTATCATGGCACACTCCAGTGGGGTCCCGCCTCCGGTGGCAGGGTATAAGACCCCCTGCTCCGGCAGGACCCCTTCAGTCTGAACGGGTGAATTTGTGTTAGTAGTTTCATTGTTAATGTATTAAAGCCTTCAGTTCTAAAGCCTTGTTTCCGGGTGCTCATTGAGGTGCATCACAGTGACCCAAGCCGGGAATCAAACCCGGGTCCCTGGCGCTGTGAGGCAGCAGTGCTAACCACTGTGCCACCATGCTGCCTTAATTTAAACATACAGGTAGTCGTTCAAACTCACCAATACCGCTCACTTCAGCATTTATGCCACAACTCTTTACCCTATGAATGTTAAACGGTTGACAACACATCTGACTCTAATTTCCCCATTTGAAGTTGTTTCTTCTGGTATTTTGGCCCTTTATCATGATGCCCATTTAGCTTGGGTCCATCTCATTAATGTCCTTCATGTTGCTTTAAAAACTTTCCTTAAATCACCCTAGGGTCACATCTTTTCTAATGGAAGGCAGCTTAACTGTTTGCTGCAAGCCAATTTTGTTCCATTTTGTGACTAAGACCAGAAGAAATAGGAACAGGAGTAGGCCATTTGGCCCCTTTAGCCTGCTCTGCCTTCAGTAGGATCACGGTTGTTCAGGATTATTACATTTAAAGCAGAAAATTGGTCGGGGGAGAACTAGAGATGGTCTGAGGCTGGTTTGTGTGAATGTCACCAACATAACAGTATTAGCAAACACAACAGGACCATGCTGCTCATCAGAAACTTCCTATTGGGTGGCACAGTAGCACAGTGGCTAGCACTGCTGCTTCACAGCGCCAGGAACCCCGGTTCAATTCCCGGCTGGGGTCACTGTCAGTGTGGAGTTTGCACGTTCTCCCCATGTCTGCATGGGTTTCCTCCGGGAGCTCTGGTTTCCTCCCGCATTCTGAAAGAGGTGCTGATTAGGTGCACTGACCTGAACAGGTGCTGGACAATGGTGACTAGGGGAATTTCACAGTAACTTCATTGCAGTGTTAATGTAAGCCTTACTTGTGACGAATAAATAAACTTTAACTTTAGTTATCTTTTTGGGTTTGTTTTAACTGAGCGTCGATGTTAATCCATTGACCAGCTTTTGAAACTAAACTGGATGTCACAACAAGCTAACAAACTATTTGTCCAAAAACATCAAACTCATCCAAAACTTGGCTAATAGTATCCTAGCTCGCATCAATTCCCATTCACCCATCAGCTCTTTGCTCGCTGACCTACATTATTGTTGAAACATTTCATCTTGCACTCATCAGGGCAGATTTGGAAGAATACCAAATCTAAGAGCAACAACAATTTATACTGCATGAGAAGAGAGTGCTAATTTGTTGGCAACTGTACTTTGATTGGTAAAGGCATTGCCATTATCTACATTACTTTTAATCAAGAACTCACCAAGGTTCCTTAGGCAGCATCTTCCAAACCCATTGCCTCTACCATCCAGAAGGAAATATATAGAGTCATAAAGTCATAGAGGTTTACAGCATGGAAACAGGCCCTTCAGTCCAACTTGTCCATGCCGCCCTTTTTTTTTAAAACCCCTAAACTAATCCCAATTTCCCGCATTTGGCCCATATCCTTCTCCCCATCATACCCATGTAACTATCTAAGTGCTTTTTAAAAGACAAAATTGTACCCGTCTCTACTACTACCTCTGGCAGCTCGTTCCAGACACTCACCACCCTCTGGACACTTTTGTATCTCTCCCCTCTCAACTTAAACCTATGCCCTCTGGTTTTAGACTCCCCTACCTTTGGGAAAAGATATTGACTATCTAGCTGATCTATGCCCCTCATTATTTTATAAGGTCACCCCTCAGCCTCCTGCGCTCCAGAGAAAAAAGTCCTAATCTATCCAGCCTCTCCTTATAACTCAATCCATCAAGTCCCGGTAGCATCTCAGTAAATCTTTTCTGCACTCTTTCCAGTTTAATAATATCCTTTCTATAATAGGGTGACCAGAATTGCACACAGTATTCCAAGTGTGGCCTTATCAATGTCTTGTACAACTTCAACAAGATGTCCCAACTCCAGTATTCAATGTTCTGAACAATGAAACCAAGCATGCCGAATGCCTTCTTCACCATTCTGTCCACCTGTGACTCCACTTTCAAGGAGCTATGAACATGTACCCCTAGATCTCTTTGTTCTATAACTCTCCCCAACGCCCTACCATTAACTGAGTAAATCCTGCCCTGGTTCAATCTACCAAAATGCATCACCTCACATTTGTCTAAATAAACTCCATCTGCCATTCGTCGGCCCACTGGCCCAATTGATCAAGATCCCGTTGCAATTGGAGATAACTTTCTTCACTGTCCACTATGCCACCAATCTTAGGGTCATCTGCAAACTTACTAACCATGCCTCCTATATTCTCATCCAAATCATTAAAATAAACGACAAATAACAGAGGATCCAGAACTGACCCCTGAGGCACACCGCTGGTCACAGGCCTCCAGTTTGAAAAACAATTCTCTACAACCACCCTCTGGCTCCTGTCAAGAAGCCAATTTTGTATCCATTTAGATACCTCACCCTGGATCCCGTGAGATTTAACCTTATGCACCAACCTACCATGCGGTACCTTGTCAAAGGCATTGCTAAAGTCCATGTAGACAACATCAACTGCACTGCCCTCATCTACCTTCTTGGTTACCCCTTCAAAAAACTCAAAATATATGGGGAGACAATGGCGCAGTGGTATTGTCACTAGTAAATAGAAACCCAGGGTAATGCTCTCGGATCCTGGGTTCAAATCCCATCACGGCAGATGGTGGAAGTTGAATTCAATAAAAATCTAATTAAAAGTCTAATGATGACCATGAAACATTGTTGATTGCTATAAAAGTCCACCTGGTTCACTAATGTCCTTTAGGGAAGGAAATCTGCTCTCCTTACCTGGTCTGGACTGCATGTGACTCCAGAGCCACAGCAATGTATGCGCATTTAGAAAGGAATAAACTCATTAACGATAGTCAGCATGGTTTTGTGAGAGGGAGGTCATGCCTCACTAACCTGGTGGAGTTTTTTGAAGAAGTGACCAAAATGGTTGACGAAGGAAGGGCCGTGGATGTTGTCTATATGGACTTTAGTAAAGCGTTTGACAAAGTCCCTCATGATAGGCTGGTGAAAAAGGTTGGATCTCATGGGATAAAGGGGGAGGTGGCTAGATGGGTGGAGAACTGGCTTGGTCACAGAAGACAGAGGGTGGTAGTGGAAGGGTCTTTTTCCGGCTGGAGGACTGTGACTAGTGGTGTTCCGCAGGGCTCTGTATTGGGACCTCTGCTGTTTGTGATTTATATAAATGATCTGGAAGAAGGTGGAACTGGGGTGATCAGTAAGTTTGCGGACGACACAAAATTGGCAGGACTTGCAGATAGTGAGGAGCATTGTCAGAAGCTACAGAAGGATATAGATAGGCTGGAAATTTGGGCAAAGAAATGGCAGATGGAGTTCAATCCTGATAAATGCGAAGTGGTGCATTTTGGTAGAAATAATGTAGGGAGGAGCTATATGATAAATGGCAGAACCATAAAGGGTGTAGATACGCAGAGGGACCTGGGTGTGCAAGTCCACAGATCCTTGAAAGTGACGTCACAGGTGGAGAAGGTGGTGAAGAAGGCATATGGCATGCTTGCCTTTATAGGACGGGGCATAGAGTATAAAAGTTGGGGTCTGATGTTGCAGATGTATAGAACGTTGGTTCGGCCGCATCTGGAATACTGCGTCCAGTTCTGGTCGCCACACTACCAGAAAGACGTGGAGGCTTTGGAGAGAGTACAGAGGAGGTTTACCAGGATGTTACCTGGTATGGAGGGGCTTAGTTATGAGGAGAGATTGGGTAAACTGGGGTTGTTCTCCTTGGAAAGACGGAGGATGAGGGGAGACTTAATAGAGGTGTATAAAATTATGAAAGGCATAGATAGGGTGAACGGTGGGAAGCTTTTCCCCAGGTCGGTGGTGACATTCACGAGGGGTCATAGGTTCAAGGCGAAGGGAGGGAGGTTTAACACAGATATCAGACGGACATATTTTACACAGAGGGTGGTGGGGGCCTGGAATGCGCTGCCAGGCAAGGTGGTGGAGGCGGACACACTGGGAACGTTTAAGACTTATCTAGACAGCCATATGAACGGAGTGGGAATGGAGGGATACAAAAGAATGGTCTAGTTTGGACCAGGGAGCGGCGCGGGCTTGGAGGGCCGAAGGGCCTGTTCCTGTGCTGTATTGTTCTTTGTTCTTTGTTCAATGTGGTTGACTCTTAATGCCCTCAGGGATGGCAATAAATGCTGACCTAGCCAACGATGTCCACATCCCATGAATGAATAAAAAAAGGACAGTAATACCTGGGAACACCACCACCTGGAGTTTCCTCTCTGAGTCAGTCACCATCTTGACTTGAAAATATATCGCTGTCACTGGGTCAAAATTCTGGAACTTCCACCTTAACAATACAGTGGGTGTACCGACACCACAGGGACTGCAGCGGTTCGTGAAGGCAACTCACCATCGCCTTCTCAAGGCCAATCAGGGATGGGCAATAAATGCAACACTTGTTCCCATGAGCGAATTCAGTTAAATGCCGTGGTCGGTTTAATTCTGGTAAAGATGCTTTGGGCGGGCTTTTCTGGCTCCTCCCACCTGCAGGATCTTCTGGTCCAGCCAAAGTCGGCCCCTTGTCCAGTTCCCAGTTCCCCGGCAGTGGGGCAGGTGAGCCTTGCAAAAGACCATGGATTTCAGTGGGACCAGAAGTAGTCAGTCGGTAGAAGTGGCAGAGTGGTTAGCACCACTGTTTAACAGCGTCAGGGACTCGGGTTCGATTCCCGGCTCGGGTCACTGTCTGTATGGAGTTTGTACATTCTCCCCGTGTCTGCGTGAGTTTCCTCCGGGTGCTCCGGTTTCCTCCCACAGTCCAAAGATGTAGTGGGCAGGTGGATTGGCCATGCTAAATTGACCCTAGTCTCGGGGGGGGGATTAGCAGGGTGAATATGTGGGGTTATAGGGATAGGGTGAATTTGTTGTCAGTGCAGGCTTGATGGGCCGAATGGCCTCCTGCTGTACTGTAGGGATTCTGTGATTCTCGTCCTGCTGGCTGGAGGGGACGGGGATTGGGAAAATGAAAGTTGTTGTCGTTGTTCACTCAAAACCACGGGCCTGAATTAAGCCCAGGTTAGTGGAACCGAAACATTTTCCTGATGCCCGCCTAAGGGCCCGGAATGAAATGAGCTAAATTCTCCAGACTCTCACTGAACCCCAAGCATTTTATGAGCAGGAGGGGGAGAGGTTACTTAACTTTTAAGCAAGGCTTTTCTAATTATAAAATAAAATGATGTGCAATCTAATACTGATCATGCTGAACAGCAAATCTTCCATACCCTTACTGGATAGAGCAGCGATCTGACTTTCTGAGCAAGGTAGAATGGGACTGATCTAATCAAGACGAAACAGATTAAAAATAATGAACTAGTAAATTGAGGCAATTTGGATATAATTTTTCAATTTAATTGGTTGCACGGCAAATTTAAGAGATGATTACCAGCAGACTTCTGGTAATTTGAAAGGCAACAGGTCAAATGACACTGGGTGTAAGAGGTAACTGGAGTCACAACCTTTGATGGTCAAAGGAATGTTCTAATTATGTTTGTGAATTGCGCTCCATCGGGGTTTGAGTTAGGGAGATCAGAATCGCTCTTTCTTTGGATTTTCTTGTTCTCATCATTTCCCATATCTGATGTGCAGAGTCCTCCCTGGCTAAGATTGCTGTCTGGTGCTGTGGAATGGAGTGGCCATTATACTGAGATACTCAGGGGGGGCTTATTGACAATGCTGGAACAGTACATCAACTTGTGTCCGCTTTAGCAAAGTAGGGAGGGACATTTAAAGGATTTGCTTGCGCCCATTGAGGTGAGGGAAGGCACTGGTGAGAAATGGAGATCTCTCAATTTCAAAGCAATTGTCACACCAAACAATTCTAGATCGCATACCAAAAGGCCAAGTACCTTCCACGTCATCTCCAACCATTGGCTTTCTCTCCAATCCTAACAAGAGCACCTCCTATTGTACTAGCCTAGGATTTTCTCCTTCCTCACTCCAACCATCCTTGGCTCTGTGTGAATGACAGTAACAACAAGGGTCAAATTAGGGGCAGTTTGACTATATACACACCTGCCTACTGTGAACTGGATTGAAACTGGTGGAATGAATTGCATATCACTAGATAGATAGATGCTGGGAGGATGTCCCCGATTGTGGGGGAATCCAGAACCAGGGATCACAGTCCGAGGATTCAGGGTAGACCATTTAGGATAGAGATGAGGAGACATTTCTTCACCCAAAGAGTTGTGAGCCTGTGGAATTCATTACCACAGGAAGTAGTTGATGTCAAAACATTGAATGTATTCAAGAGGCGGCTGGATATAGCACTTGGGGTGAATGGGATCAAAGGTTATGGGGAGAAAGCAGGATTAGGCTATTGAGTTGGATGATCAGCCATGATCGTGATGAATGGTGGAGCAGGCTCGAAGGGCCGAATGGCCTCCTCCTGCTCCTATCTTCTATGTTTCTATGCATCAGACTTTTACAGATGGAAGAGATTTTAATCCCATTAATCTCTTAAACCATAGTATCCAAAAATCTGTCCATTCAAGATTGGTGGGTTTTGGTTACTAAGAAAATTTAGTGATATAAAGGTAAAGTCGCCATAGCTCCATATGACCCTAGGCTGCTCTCCCCTTTGAGGGACAGAGCTGAATGGTGGTGATTTACCCTGAGGGTCACCACACCTCAAGCAAGGGCAAAGGTTGAGAAGACATGGCCTTCATAAATAACCTCAGCCAGTACGGGAATTGAATCCACGCTGTTAGCATCATTCTACATCACAAACCAGCCATCCAGCCCACTGAGCTAAACCAAGCTATGTGATAATGACCAGATAATCTGTTTTAGCATCTGGGGATCTTGGGGCAGAATGGGTAGCCTCCTGAGAACTGAATTAGAAGCTCCAGGTTCAAGTCCCATCCTAGGATGATGGACAAGGATGGTGCTTTAACAACACAGCCAAACAGGTTGAGTATGTCAACCTGCAAAACTCTTTCAACATGTCAATGGCTGGCGGTAAGAGTGGGAGAGACTCCTGGTCAGCCACTTCATGTGGAGTGGTGTCCCTCAAACTTCTAGTGACCTGTTTCAGGAGAAAACTCACTGTGGGAACAGATGAAATGTGTCTTGTGTTCCACTAGATGTGGGAAGAGACACGACAATAACAATCTGTTCCAGTGAGATCGATTAAGGGATAAATACTGACCAGCTTTCAGGGGGGAGGTCCCCTGTTCTTCAGTGAAATAGTGCCATTGGATTTATTACATTTACATCCACTTGAAAGAGCAGACAGAGCCACAACCTCTGCCTCAGGCCAGGAAGAACTCCCTTGCTCTTCTTTGACAGGGTTTTGGCTTTCATCTGGAAGATGGCTCCTTCAACAGTACAGCAGTCCCTCAGTACGGTGCTGGAGCCTCAGCCCAGATCTTGTGCTCAGGTCTGTGGAGCGAGGATTGAGTTCACAGCCTTCTGACCACCCTTGGACCCAAAGGTGAGAACTTAAAATGAAACAAACCAGGTGTGTATGTATGACAGCTGTTTCTCACTGTCACTCTCTGTGGTGCTAAATCATCATAATAAATCCAATAAATAAATCCCTTTATGGCTCTGATTGCGACTGCCTCATTCCACCATTTGTACCTGAAAATTACAGGTGGGTCCCTACAACAAAGCAACAGCCCAGCTCACCATACTTAAGCAGCATGCCTGAAATTTATATGAGGCAGGATCTTTGACACCAATGGAACAGTCAAAATGTGCATTTCAGCCGTCGTCGGATCATTTTTCAGGCGAAAATTGGGCAGATGGTAAACCAAAATCAGTCTTTTCCCTCTCCCCTACGTAATTCTTCACGGCTCGAGGTGGAAAGAAAAAGGGGACATTTCAGAAAAGTGGAAACGGAAAAACTTGCTGCTTTGCTGAGACGATATCAAGTGAAGTTTAGGAGCCACTAAGTTAAAACATGACACCAGAGATTGAAAGAAAATGATTTAATAACTCAATTAAATGATATTATAGATCTGCCCATAGTATCGTTCTGTTCCTTGTGTTATTGATAATGAAAATTCTCACTGACATTTTGGAACAAATTTAATTAATATTGTTTTTTTATAGGAAGTGTTGGTTTTTAAGTGTATGAATCTCAATCTTGGCAGCAGTTCATCCAGAAACTGATCTTACTTCTGGTCACTTTAATAAGATTTGGTTACAACTGACCTACTTAGCAAATTTTCTGTAAGTCATTCGACCTGATTACTGGTAGACCCAACTGCAACCAGCCTTGAGGGAAGAGATTCCTATGGGAAAATATCAAGTGTAGAGTACAGACGGATAAACATACGTCATTGAATTTTCCCTCTCTGTATGAAACCTGATGCTAAACGGCCCTGTTTTTATCACATTATTGACAGAAGCCAACTGTAAAGATAGGTAGGCCGACCCATTAGCACCATTACTAAGCTACTGGGCAATTGGATTAAGCCCCTCTCTTGTTTCTTGCCTTCCCCCCCCCCAATCCCTCCAACAAACTATTCCCCTACTCCTCAATACAACCTGCTCCTGCAGGACTGAGAAGAAACATAAATCATTTCTTGCAAAATGTTGACAGTAGGATAAATTTGGTTGAAAGAAAAACACATCTTATCCATGAAATATGGAGCAACAGCTAAGGTGTTCGCAATGTAACAATGACACCTTTAACCCTGGGCATTCGTTTCCACTTCTTCCCTCAGCATCAGCAACTGTCACTGTCTGTGTGGAGTTTGTACGTTCTCCCCAGGCAGAATTTTACTGGCATGTCTGCCCAAGGTTCGTAAGATCCCCCCCGAGGCCAACGGAGAATGCCGTTCTCCGAGCCTCGCCCGCCCCCGGAATCGGAGTGGGCATGCAGGTAAAATTCTGGCCCCCGTGTCTGCGTGGGTTTCCTCCGGGTGCTCCGCTTTCCTCCCACGCTCCAAAGATGTGCGGGTTAAGTTGATTGGCCATGCTAAATTGCCCCTTAGTGTCGGGGGGGAACTAGGAGGGTAAATATCTGAGGTTATGGGGATAGGAGCTGGGTGGGATTGTTGTCAGTGCAGGCTTGATGGGCCAAATGGCCTCCTTCTGTTCTGTAAATTCTATGATTCTATGATAATTATAAAACTATAAACCATATGAATCATTGGCTCCCTGGTTTATTACATAATCAATTGATGAGTAAAAAGACCTACAAATTGATTACATTTTCAATATTTAAACCGTAAAGAAATAAGGAATTATCCGTATAAATTAGCACATAGATCATATCATAGTGCATTAAATGTCATTTCTCTATCTTTCGCCCATTCGTTTTTATGTCTGTCTGCTCCCAATTTTATTTGAATGTGATTTCTATCTTGGTTCCTGTGCTGTGAGCTTGTTGTTGTTACAGGAATCGTCAGCACTCTCCAGCTGTACAATAAAGTCAGACCACAGGAATGACATCAGCCTGTCTGAAACCCAATGCAGATCTGCCCTTCACATCCAATTACTCCATCACTTAATCATCCTCGACTGCCAAAACATGAGGGGGAAAAAAAATCACCCACAGATTTGAGTTGAACTCAGTTTTAATGAAGAGAGAGGACCACAAGGTTGTCCCAGACAGCTTTGGATCCACCTGCAATTCACTGCTCCACAGATGCATCTGGCTATTGCCTAAGAAAGTCACTGCTTAACATTGCCCAGAGGAGGTAGAAAAGGCAACATGAGTTCCTACTGGTTCTGGGCAACTACTCCTTTGATCCTGATGGCTTTGACGCTTTCTGAAGGTACATCAATCTTTATTATTCCTTTGAAATCAAATTTCAATGGCTGCTCCTTTAACTTTTATCCTTTGTCATGCTGAATATCCTGGAAAAGTTTCTTTCACAGGCCATGCCCTATTTAAATGTGAATTATTGCTCTGTGTGTCTTGATAGCGTGTTATGTAGGTTAGTAAAAACCAGTGTTGACTGCTATGTAACTCCATTGCGTAACCTAAAATTTAAATGGCTATTCATGATTGGCTATTGGCAGGATAAATTGAAAGGTAGCGTGACGATATGAGGCTGCAAATGGTACATTGGTGTCCCTCTCTATCAGGGCAATAATGTCTTCTCGATAAATGAGCCAGTCTTGGCAGCTCTCTCCATGACAATCACTGAGCATTCAGGCAGAAGGTGCTCAAAGCTACAGCATAGATATTGTGATGTACTTTCACAATAAATGGCCTGAAGGAATCCTTTGTATTTATATTGTTTGATAGTTTTCATCGGTGACAGTAAAAATGGTAATCTGCAGTGCAGGTCAAGCAGAATTGTTATTGTGAATTTCCTAGAATGTCCTTAAATCTCGTTGATGCCAGAATAGAACGGAATAAAAATGAAAACATTCTAAAGAAATGTCTGCCAAACAATAATGACAAATGGATTTACCAGCAGGTCAGCTGTCTTCTACGATTTAAGAGTGAGGAGACAGTAACCAGAATTTTTTCAATTCCCATAGCAGGCGGGATATGGACCATGCAAAGGTCTGTTGCCCTCAGGAGAATTTTCCAGTCTTGGGGCAAGCAAGACCAGAAAGTCCCACCCCGTCTGTCAGCACAGCAAGCTACAGTTTGGTAGGATGGATGATTTCATTCCACTCCTCACTCTTGAGTTCTCAATCTTGGAATGGTTCGCATAAGTGGGACGGCACGGTGGCACAGTGGTTAGCACTGCTGCCTCACAGTGCCAGGGACCCGGGTTCAATTCCAGCCTCGGGTCACTGCCTGTGTGGAGTTTTCACATTCTCCTCGTGTCTGCGTGGGTTTCCTCCGGGTGCTCCGGTTCCCTCCCGCAGTCCAAAGATGTGCGGGTTAGGTGGATTGGCCATGCTAAATTGACCCTAGTGTCAGGGGGATGAGGAGGGTAAATATGTGGGGTTACGGGGGTAGGGCCTGGGTGGGATTGTGGTCGGTGCAGACTTGATGGGCCAAATGGTCTCATTCTGCACTGTAGGGATTCTAAGTGCTTTCTTGCGAGGAAGGAGCATTATGTTTCTGGTCATTACAGAGCAGCAATAGTGAAAATCTGGCAGCACTTGACCTGCCCAGTGAGAGACCAGACACATTACTGAATCATTGAATTCGGAAATGAAACACTAAATAACTGAGATGAGTCAGTGATAACAAGTCTGTAGTAACCTCAGAGGGGCAGGAAAATGTGGATGAAGTTGACATGATTTCTGGCCCATTATATAATAATTGAATATGCATGCACTGAGGCTCTTTAAAAAAGAAAGAACACCAATTTGTACAAAGCAAGCTCCCACAACAGCAATGTGATTATAGCCAGATTATCAGTTTTTGGTTGTGACCAGGACACTGGGAAGAACTCCATTGTTCTTCTTGGAAGCAGTATTATCGATTCTTTTACATCCACCTAAAAGGACGGCACCTCTCTCAGTGCCGCATTGGAGGGTCGGCATAGATTTTGTGCTAATGGCTTGAATTCTCCAATATTGGATTCTCCACCAGTGCTGCCAGCGAGAATGGAGAATGTGGCACAAAGCCAGATTTCCATTCGCAGCAGCGAGTCCGGAGAACCCCAGCCGTGGCCAAGGCTGGAGAACCTTCTGTCTTTCATGGACCAGTGCTACCAGCCGAGCCTCGCCTGACATCTATCTGATGTGTCCTGGATACACTTTGTACGGAGAATTGAGAGTGATTTCTCAGCTATGGATCAACGCAAGATCGGCTCTCGAGTTTACATTGAAACATTTGAGCTTGTCTGGAATCTTAACCATTTGGGTTTGTCCAGCAGACATTGTTACTGAAGATGGCAATCATTCTGCATGGACCATCGAAGCTCAGTAGCAGCAGTGTGTACTATCTACAAGATGCACTGCAGCAATTCACCAAAGATCCTTAGACAGCACCTTCCAAACTCACAACCATTCCCATCTGGCAGGACAAGGGCAGCAAATAAATGGGAACACCAACTCCTGCTATTTCCCCTCTAAGCCACTCACCATCCTGACTTGAAAACATATCTCCGTTCCTTCACAGTTGCTGGGTCAAAATCCTGGAATTCCCTCCCTAATGGCATTGTGGGTCAACCCAGAGAACAGGGACTGCAGCGATTCAAGAAGGCAGCTCACCGCCATCTTCTCAAGGGCAACTAGGGATGGGCAATAAATGCTGGCCAGCCAGCGACGCCCATGTCCTACAAATGAATAAACCTTTGACAAACTTGAGTAAAACCATTTGGAAAGGTTAAGTGGCCAACTAATGATTGATAAAATGGTGTTCTTTATAATTTGAGCTGCTCCACAAAACTTGCATCGAACACGACATGGTTTCTCTGGTCCCTTCCCCCCACAAGGTACAAATAATGCTCCCCTAAAGGGAAATGACAGCCAATCGCTTCCTCAATTTGGAAATTTGCTGCAATATTGGACATCAATACAATATTTCAATGTAAAAGTAAATGGAACTCCAAATCAATTTATTTTCCCTACAGAGTTTAATATTTCAGGATCTGTTTCTGCAGCTATCAATTTCGAGACAGTTTCTTTCTTCCAAAAAACATTGATCCATTTGGTACATGAACTACAACTTCACTTCAATAATAATAAATAGATAACAAGGGAGGTAATTGAAACAACTAGACTTCCAAAGGCTCCCCTGTTGCTTGGTGTGAAATGGTAGATCAAGCTTCATTCATGTCCTGTGTTGGGTTAGTTATAATGTGACGTTTGAGTTATAAGGAGAGGCTGGATAGACGGGGACTTTTTTCCCTGGTGCGTAAGGGGCTTAAGGGGTGATCTTATAGAGGTCTATAAAACAGCTAGATAGTCAACTTCTATCTAACAAGATGTGGAGGCTTTGGAGAGGGTACAGAAAAGATTTACCAGGATGTTGCCTGGTATGGAGGGCATTAGCTATGAGGAGAGGTTGGAGAAACTTCGTTTGTTCTCACCGGAACGACGGAGGTTGAGGGGCAACCTGATAAAAGTCTCCAAGATTATGAGGGGCATGGACAGAATGGATAGTCAGAAGCTTTTTCCCAGGGTGGAAGAGTCAATTATTAGGGGGCATTGGTTTAAGGTGCGAGGGGCAAGGTTTGAAGGAGATGTGTGAGGCAAGTTTTTTACACAGAGAGTGGCGGGTGCCTGGAACTCGTGCCGGGGGAGGTAGTGGAAGCAGATACGATACTGAGTTTTAAGGGGCATCTGGACAAATACATGAATAGGATGGGAATAGAGGGATATGGTCCCCAGAAGGGTAGGGGGTTTTAGTTCAGTCGGGCAGCATGGTCGGTTCAGGCTTGGAGGGCCGAAGGGCCTGTTCCTGTGCTGTAATTCTCTTTGTTCTTTGTTCTTCTTTTCCCAAAGGTAGGAGAGTCTAAAACTAGAGGGCATAGGTTTAAGGTGAGAGGAGAGAGATACAAAAGGGTCCATAGGGGTAATTTTTTCACACAGAGGGTGGTGAGTGTCTGAAACGAGCTGCCAGAGGCAGTAGTAGAGGCGGGTACAATTCTGTCTTTTAAAAAGCATTTAGACAGTTACATGGGTAAGATGCGTTTAGAGGGATATGGGCCAAACATGGGCAATTGGGACTAGCTTAGTGGTTAAAAGAAAGGGGCAGCATGGACAAGTTGGGCTGAAGGGCCTGTTTCCATGCAGGAAACCTCTATGACTCTATTACTCTATAAATCAGCTGTGACAGAGATAGATGAAGAAAAAGCAGCCAATGTTCACTCTCACTATTATTACCCATCGACCCCAGCATTGCTGTACTGTTGGAGTTGACCACATGGTCTATGCTGGAAAGAATAGTTTCCATGTTCTGCACAAAGTCTTTACCCATTGGGGGTTGGTCTCCGGCATGCTTCGTGACATGGTGCATGCATGCCCTCTGGCAGGCTGCCCAGTGACACTTAGCACCATCCATTGGGATGGGGGAAGGGGGGGGACAAGGGGGGGCAAATGAGCAAGTGGGTGAGGGGGTAATGTTGGTGTCAATGGGAGTGGACAACAGATGATATTCAATTGACAGCCCCCTTTAAACCTTGTTCAACTTTTTCTCAATTTGAGTGGCATGGTGGCACAATGGGTGAGAGGGTGAAATGTGGTCTTCAGGACTTCAAAATGGACAACAGAGGATTTTACACTGCATTCAACCACCCAACTGGACTGACTCCAACAGAGTAGCCCATCCAGGCTCCTACCCCATAACCCCACCAATCCCCCTAACCTACACATCTTGGGACACTAAGGGACAATTTAGCATGGCCAATCCACCTAACCTGCACATCATTGGACTGCGGGAAGCACCCGGAGGAAACCCACGCAGTCACGGGGAGAACGTGCAAACTCCACGCAGGCAGTTACCCGAGGCCGGAATTGAATCCGGGTCCCTGGCGCTGTGAGGGAGCAGTGCTAACCACTCTGCCACCGTGCTAGCCTTCTTCTGCTGCACCTTATAGTAATTTATTCCAATATTCTGAGATTTAGCACCAATGCAATGTTTATCATTCCAGCTGCTTTCAGTCACCTGAGATAAAAATAATAAGTTAACAGACTCTCCGTGATCCTGTTTGCAAGAATATTAATGGACTGTCATTAAACGATAAAATGTGGAATAGTCACTTTGATAATTTGTTGAGGACATTTATCTAACTTCCACAGTTCGGAATTATTGCATTGGCCAGGTTGAAGGTATAGAAAGCTTGGCTACGTTTCCCATCAATCTGAGCCTCAAGTGCCCAATATCAACTAGGTTAAACCATCCTACAGTATTGTTGAAACAGATATTCTCAAAACACCACACACGGCTGCTCCAGTGTAACAATCTCTAAGTCAGTGCCGGAAATGAAAGTCTGAGGGTGTTTGCTGTAGATAAATATGCAACATCCACTTTCTAAATCCACAACCTATATAAGGACAAGAACAGCAAACACATGAAAGTTTTCCTCCAAGCCACTTACCATCCTGACTTAGAACATAGAACATAGAACATTACAGCGCAGTACAGGCCCTTCGGCCCTCGATGTTGCGTCGACCAGTGAAACCAAGCTAAAGCCCCTCTAATCTACACTATTCCAATATCATCCATATGTTTATCCAATAACCATTTGAATGCTCTTAATGTTGATGAGTCCACTACTGCTGCAGGCAGGGCATTCCACGCCCTTACTACTTTCTGAGTAAAGAACCTACCTCTAACATCTGTCCTTCAATCGCGTGTCCTTCTAACATCTCTCACCCTTCAATTTAAAGCTATGTCCCCTCGTGCTAGCTATCACCATCCGAGTAAAAAGGCTCTCACTATCCACCCTATCTAATCCTCTGATCATCTTGTATGCCTCTATTAAGTCACCTCTTAACCTTTTTCTCTCAAACGAAAACAACCTCAAGTCCCTCAGCCTTTCCTCATACAATCTTCCCACCATACCAGGCAACATCCTCATAAATCTCCTCTGCACCCTTTCCAACGCTTCCACATCCTTCCTATAATGCGGCGACCAGAACTGTACGCAATACTCCAAGTGCGGCCGCACCAGAGTTTTGTACAGTTGCAGCATGACCTCATGGCTCCGAAACTCCATCCCTCGACCAATAAAAGCTAACACACGATATGCCTTCTTAACAACCCTATCAACCTGGGTGCCAACTTTCAGGGATCTTTGCACATGGACACCCAGATCCCTCTGTTCATCCACACGACCAAGTATCTTACCATTAGCCCAGTACTCTGTATTCCTGTTACTCCTTCCAAAGTGAATCACCTCACACTTTTCCGCATTAAACTCCATTTGCCACTTCTCAGCCCAGCTCTGCAGCTTATCTATGTCCCTCTGTAACCTGCCACTTCCCTCCGCACTGTCTACAACTCCGCCGACTTTAGTGTCATCCGCAAATTTACTAATCCATCCTTCTACGCACTCATCCAGGTCATTTATAAAAATGACAAACAGCAGTGGCCCCAAAACAGATCCCTGCGGTACACCACTAGTAACTGAACTCCAGGATGAGTATTTCCCATCAACCACCACCCTCTGTTTTCTTACAGCTAGCCAATTCCTGATCCAAACCACTAAATCACCCTCAATCCCATGTGTCCATATTTTCTGCAATAGCTTACCATGGGGAACCTTATCAAACACTTTGCTGAAATCCATATACACCACATCAACCGCTTTACCCTCATCCACCTCTTTGGTCACCTTCTCAAAGAACTCAATAAGGTTTGTGAGGCACGACCTACCCTTCACAAAACCATGCTGACTATCCCAAATCAAATTATTCCTTTCTAGATGATTATAAATCCTATCTCTTATAATCCTTTCCAAAACTTTGCCCACAACAGAAGTAAGGCTCACCGGTCTATAATTACCAGGGTTGTCCCTACTCCCCTTCTTGAACAAGGGGACAACATTTGCTATTCTCCAGTCTTCTGGCACTATTCCTGTAGACAATGACGACACAAAGATCAAAGCCAAAGGCTCTGCAATCTCCTCTCTAGCCTCCCAGAGAATCCTAGGATAAATCCCATCCGGCCCAGGGGACTTATCTATTTTCACACTTTCCAGAATTGCTAACGCCTCCTCCTTCTGAACATCAATCCCATCCAGTCCAACAGCCTGCATCTCAGTACTCCACTCGACAACACTGTCCCTCTCCTGTGTGAATACCGACGAAAAATATTCATTTAGTGTCTCTCCTATCTCTTCAGACTCCACGCACAACTTCCCACTCCTGTCCTTGACTGGCCCTAATCTTACCCTAGTCATTCTTTTACTCCTGACATACCTATAGAAAGCTTTAGGGTTTTCCTTGATCCTACCTGCCAAAGACTTCTCATGTCCCCTCCTGGCTCTTCTTAACTCTTTCTTTAGGTCCTTTCTGGCTAACTTGTAACTCTCAAGCGCCCTAACTGAGCCTTCACGTCTCATCTTAACATAAGTCTCCTTCTTTCTCTTCACAAGAGATTCAACCCTTTAGTAAACCACGGTTCCCACACACGACTGCTTCCTCCCTGCCTGACAGGTACATATTTATCAAGGACGCGTAGTAGCTGTTCCTTGAACAAGTTCCACATTACAATTGTGCCCATCCCCTGCAGTTTCCTTCCCCAATCTATGCCACCTAAATCTCGCCTAATCGCATCATAATTTCCTTTCCCCCAGCTATAACTCTTGCTCTGCGGTATATGCCTATCCCTTTCCATTGCTAAAGTAAACGTAATCGAATTGTGGTCACTATCACCAAAGTGCTCACCTACCTCCAAATCTAACACCTGGCCTGGTTCATTACCCAGTACCAAATCCAATGTGGCCTCGCCTCTTGTTGGTCTATCTACATACTGTGTCAGGAAGCCTTCCTGCACACATTGGACAAAAACTGACCCCTCTAAAGTACTCGAACTATAGCTTTTCCAATCAATATTTGCAAAGTTAAAGTCCCCCATAACAACTACCGTGTTACTTTCGCTCCTATCCAGAATCATCTTTGCAACCCTTTCCTCTACATCTATGGAACTTTTCGGAGGCCTGCAGAAAACTCCCAATAGGGTGACCTCTCCTTTCCTGTTTCTAACCTCAGCCCAAACTACCTCAGTAGACGAGTCCTCATCAAATGTTCTTTCTGCCACTGTAATACTGTCCTTGACTAACAATGCCACACCTCCCCCTCTTTTACCACCTTCCCTGCACTTACTGAAACAACTAAACCCTGGAACCTGCAACAACCATTCCTGCCCGTGCTCTATCCATGTCTCCGAGATGGCCACAACATCGAAATCCCAGGTACCAACTGTGGTGAACCATTGTTGTTTCCCACCAGGTAGTGCTGAGCCATGGTCTGGCCAGTACTATGAGTCTGTAGATATGTTACTGTTGGGGTTAGGGTTGGGCTGTTCTACCTGTTAATATAGTTCTTATGGTACACCCCAGTTGGCTCCGCCTCCTGGGAGAGGTATAAAGGGCACTGCTCTGCCTGGTGATCCTTTAGTCTGGGATCGTATACCGTATATAGTAGCTCTGTTATTGTTGGCAATAAAAGCCTTTATTTCCCGAGTACATCCAGCCTCTCGTGTGTTATATCGCGCATCACCAACCCATGCTGCAAGCTCACCCACCTTATTCCGGATGCTCCTGGCATTGAAGTAGACACACTTCAAACCACCTTCCTGCCTGCCAGTACACTTCTGCGACCCTGAAACCTCATCCATGACCTCACTACTCTCAACCTCCTGTACACTGGAGCTACAATTCAGGCACCCACCCCCCTGCTGAATTAGTTTAAACCCTCCCGAAGAGCATTAGAAAATTTCCCCCCAAGATATTGGTACCCCTCTGGTTCAGGTGCAGACCATCCTGTTTGTAGAGGTCCCACCTATCCCAGAAAGAGCCAGAATAGGATGGGAATGGAGGGATATGATCCCTGGAAGGGTAGGGGGTTTTAGTTAAGTCGGGCAGCATGGTCGGTGCAGGCTTGGAGGGCCGAAGGGCCTGTTCCTGCGCTGTAATTTTCTTTGTTCTTTATACAGGGTATTTCCAATTATGATTTGTCTAAAATGTGACCATGCCAAAATTAGGTTTTGGTTGTACATAACATATCAACACGGGCATGAAATTTTCATTACTCCCTCCAGTCGAGATATTAAAGTGGCATTAATCAACATGTCTGGCTTGTTCTGAGCTTGGATTTAAAGTCAGTTTCTGAAAGCAGCATCTCCAGTTTAGATTTATTTTACCATAAAAGTCATGTGCACACCAATTTTCATGCCGCTTTTATGATTTAGAAATCCAAGGCATGGATTTAATTCCCATTATTCAACGTCAATACGATTCAATGTATAGTTGTGGCAAGGAAAATAAGAGGTTCACTTTGGGTTGAAGAATGAAAATGACTAAACGTAACAATCAAATTCGGCCTCTGATAACAACATAAAGGTGATCATATGGAGAAATAATAATTGCTCGTCCTCAAAATCACCTCTTACTGCTAATGCAAAAAAAAAACAAACCACCTGAAAAGTATAAAGGAATTAAAGAGCCTTCTCTGCTCCAAAGAAATGGGATGGACATTGAATGCTGGTCTAACGAGTGGAGTCCATATGGCTTGAATGAATTTAGAAAAAAACAATAATATTCAAAAGGGAATTGGATAAATACTTGAAAGGAAAATGATTTCAGAGGAATGGGGAAAGAGCAGGACAGTGAGTTAATTAGATAGCTTTACGAAGAATTAGAAAAGGCAAGATAAACAGAATGCTCCTTGACTGTTGCACCGTGCTGTGAATGTAGCCCAGTCCATCACGCAAACCAGCCTCTGATCCATTGACTCTGTCTGCACTTCCCGCTGCCTCGGAAAAGCAGCCAGCATAATCAAGGACCCCACGCACCCCCGGACATTCTCTCTTCCACCTTCTTCCGTCGGGTAAAAGATGCAAAAGTCTGAGATCACGAACCAACTGACTCAAGAACAACTTCTTCCCTGCTGCCGTCAGACTTTTGAATGGACCTACCTCGCATTAAGTTGATCTTTCTCTACACCCTAGCTATGATGTAACACTACATTCTGCACTCTCTCCTTTCCTTCTCTATGAACGGTATGCTTTCTCTGTACAGCACGCAAGAAACAATACTTTTCACTGCATACTAATACATGTGGCAATAAATAAAATCAAATTAAATCAGGTTTGAATATATTTAAATTATATGCTTGAATCCATATAATTACTCATCCGTCCACCAATATCACTAAAGCAGATGGTCAGGTCATTATCCTGTTGTTGCTTGTGGGATCTTGCTGTGCACAAATTGCCTACCACATTTCCTGTATTATAGCAGACAGCGACGACTTTAAAAAGTACTTAAAAGAGCGAAGAGCTTTGGGTCAGCTCAAGGAAGACATGTATCATTCATTCACAGGAGGAGGCCTTTTGGCCCATCAAATCTGTGCTAGCTCTTTTGAAAACCAGTGACGTTCACTTCATTCCCCAGCTCTCTCCCCACAATCCTTCCATTTTCCTTCCCTTGTGCAAGTTTTTTCTTTCATCAATGATACCTCTGCAAATACCAAAACCAGCAATTATTTTTCCAGGACGGAGAAGTGAAAACCAAACAGCAAGCTCGACACCAGGTTTACTCCAACTCTCCAACTACCTCATGGCCAATTATTCCAAGGGAGTTCGCCCCGTGCGGGACTGGAGGAAAACAACAACAGTGGCCATTGATTTTATGGTGTATGCGATCCTAAATGTGGTACGTATTCGCAACATATTTGGGCCCTGGATCATACTGTCTAAGTTTCAGCAATTTCGAAATTGGCTTTTCATCGAATCCCTGCAGTGCAGAAGGAGGCCATTCGGCCCATCGAGTCTGCACCGGCCACAATCCCACCTAGGCCTTATCCCCGTTACCCCACATATTTACCCTGCTAATCCCCTGATACTAGGGTCAATTTAGCATGGCCAACCCACCTAACCCGCACATCTTTGGACTGTGGGAGGAAACCGGAGCACCCGGAACAAACCTACACAGACACGGAGAGAACGTGCAGACTCCACACAGACAGTGACCCGAGGCCGGAATTCAATCCGGGTACCTGGAGCTGTGAGGCAGCAGTGCTAACCACTGTGCCACCGTGCCGCTGTGATAAAGATCCAAAGTGATCACTCTCTTTTGACAAACCTTTATTTCATCATTCCCCTTGTTTAGTTGAAGGGGTAAGAGACATTGAAACCAGGAGCAGGAGTGAGCCATTCGGCTCTTCAAGCCATCTCCACAATTCAATATAATCATAGCTGTTCCTCGATCTTAACACCATGCTCCCCCACTCTCCCCATACCCCTTGATGCCTCTAGAATCTAGAAATCTATCTATTTTCTTTTTAAATATATTTAGTGATTTGACTCCTGCAGCCTTCTGCAGTAGAGAATTCCACAGGTTCACCACCGTCTGAGTGAAGAGGTTTCTCCTCATCTCAGTCCTAAATAGCCTCCTCTGTGTCCTGAGACTGTGACCCATTGTTCTGGACCTCCCAGTCAGAGGAAACAACATCCCTGCATCCAGTCCCATTCACGGATGTCCCTTAGGGAAGGAAACTTCATCTGCTTCACCAGTTTCTCTGTATGTGACTCCAGTGCCACATATGATTGACTCTTAACTGCCCACTCGTGACATGGCCTAGCAATCTGGTAGTTCTAACTAGGGTTAGGTACTAAATTTAAGCCTCTCGAGCAATGCCTACATTGTAATCACTGTGAGACCTTTGCTCTGCATCCTGCCGCTAAGAGTTGCTTTAGTGAATTTCTAACTGAGAGACAAAGGGTCCACAAATGAAACACGTGCACATAGATCTTGTAAAACCAGTGATTTTTCTTCATTATTCATACTGCAATCATTAAAATCAAAGATACAAAACATTGAAAATGTCTGATAAAGTGCTGGTCTTTATTTCATGAAGGCTAAGCTACAGAGGAGAGGAGTTATGTTTCAGTTGTATAAAGCCTTAACCAGACCCCATCTGGAGTAACTGGATGGGAATTTATGACCTCGCTGTGGCGAGGCTCGTAACATCCCACACGAGGCCAACAGAGAATTCCATTCAGCAAGCCTCGCCTGCACAAATTCTGGGCAGTGCGCTACGGTAAAATTCCAACCTCTGTATTCATTTCTGACCAATGCACATTGGCCTTAGCGAGACTACAGTGCAGATTCACCATAGATTAAACAGTTAAATAATGAGGACTGGTTACTTAAGCTTGATTCTTATTCCTTGGAGTATTGGGAATTGAAGGGTGATTTGATCAATGGATTGAACACGACAAATAGGGTCGATAAAGAGAAACTAATTTTTCCGTTTGGTGGAGACTTAAACAAGGGAGCACATAATTTGAGTTAGGTCATTCAGAGATGAAACCAGGAAACACTTGTTCACACAAAAGGTATGGAAATCTGAACTCTCTCCCCAAAAACACTTTGGTCGGAATTTTACCGGCACAACCCGCCCCGGAATCGGGGCGAGCAAGGTTCGCAGAATAGAATTCTTCGTTGGCCTTGGGCGGGATTTTACGAGCCTTGCCCGAGCGAGATCATATAATTCCAACCTCAGTGCTGAGGTAACTTAGACTGTCAAAACGTTTAGGTAAGGGATATGATCAAAGGCGGTTAAATGGATTTGAGATCATAATATAGTTGAACGGTGGGACAAGCTCAAAGGGCTGAATGGCATTTTATTCCTATGTTTAAGCCTAATATCAATCAAACACACACAAAACACAGATGCAAAGACATGCACGCACAACTCAAAACACCCACTGTTCCGGAGCTAAACACAATGTTGGAGCAACATGTATCGATAGATCACCCCCTCTTCACTTATAACTGATAACATCTCTGTGGTTAATGTTGTGATTTGTCTAATTTCAGGATGAGAAAAATCAAGTCTTAACCACCTACATCTGGTATCGACAGGTAAGAATGTGAAACTTGATTGCAATTGGAGCATTAGGTTAAGGAAACGGGGGGTAGAATTTTGTTTAGAATCAGGTGTCCATCGCTTCGCCAAACCGTTTCATTGTGTCTCTTTTGCGACACTATTGCCTTCCTTTGCTTGTACCGGTGCATCAGTGCTGAAGCAGCAAACACACCATAAGTGAGGTTCAGGTCACAAAGGCCCGTCCACCCATTGGGGAACAGCCTTCTCATTATTCCATTTGTCTTTCACCATTTCTTATCCTATCCCAGAAGCTGGAGTGTCAGCTTAGGTTGTATACATAAATCCTCAAGCCCACAAATCTCTGGCCCGGTAAAGAAGTTTATACCAGATCGTATGAACATGCAAGGAAAGATCAGCTGGTCCATCGAGCCTGCCCGACACATCAGGATGACTGAAGCATCTTGATTAAATACTCCATTTCCCTCCACACCACCTTTCCCTCCACAACCAAATAATCTCTTGAGAGAGATGGAAAAAAAGGGAAAGAGAGATAGATCGAGAACCAATAAGAGGATTAAAAAATAGAATCCATACAGTGCAGAAGGAGGTCATTCAGCCCATTGAGTCTGCACCGACAACAATCCCACCCAGGCCCCATCCCCGCAACCCCACGTATTCACCCTGCAAGTCTCCCTGACACTAAGGGGCATCTTAGCACGGCCAATCAACCTAACACGCACACCTTTGGACTGTGGGAGGAAACCAGAGCACCCGGAGGAAACCCACACAGACACGGGGAGAACGTGCAAACTCCACACGGACAGTGACCCAAGGTCAGAATTGAACCCAGGTCCCTGGCGCTGTGAGGCAGCAATGCTAACCACTGTGCCACTGTGCCACCCTGAATAATACTCTGAGTAATTCCTCTTCAAGCTGTTCAGGCAATTGAACCAACCCAGAAATCTGGAGATCACACGGACCTAATGCTATAGACACGTACCTTCCATATGACATGATTGGCACGGTGGCACAGTGGTTAGCACTGCTGCCTCACAGCACCAGGGACCCAGGTTCAATTCTCGGCTTGGGTCACTGTTTGTGTGGAGTTTGCACGTTCTCCCCATGTCTGCGTGGGTTTCCTCCGGGTGCTCTGGTTTCCTCCCACAGTCCAAAGATGTGCAGGGTAGATGGATTGGCCATACTAAATTGCCCCTCAATGTTAGGGGGAATAGCTTGGGTAAATGCATGGGGTTGTGGGGATAGGGCCTGGGTGGGATCGTGGCCAGTGCAGACTCGATGGGCTGAATGGCCTCTTTCTGCACTGTAGGATTCTATGATTCTGCCCCACCCAGAGATTGACCAAACTCTCTTCTGAAGACAGAGAGTCAAGACTCACCACACCAGCTTCAACATTCATACTAAACCAAATCTCACTGATCAGCTTAGACTGAAATCTGCTTTTTTTTCAATTGAATATTCACAAGTTTGGATATTTTTACTGTGTATATATTTGAATTATCTGAATGTTAGCGTCCATATCTCAGTAAAAATAGGCCAACCACTCACTTACATTGTAGGTAAAATACTTGTATGGAATACTGCACAAATCCGGAGAAACACATTGCCCAATGTCTTTCAGATTTGGACCGATGAATTCTTGGTGTGGAATCCCCAGGACTTTGATGATATCAAGCAGATATCGATTCCCACTGCAAACATCTGGGTGCCGGATATTCTAATCAATGAATTGTAAGTAATCTTAGTATTAAAACAACAGTGGGAAAGAAACTACAGCAAGTATCTAGGGTTGGTTTCAAGGACATCATTGAACCAGGCCAGCATAGTGGATGCAAACAAAGACCAAAAAACAAAGAAAAGTACAGCACAGGAACAGGCCATTCGGCCCTCCAATTCTTACCATTCATGATGCCCTAACTAAACTAAAACAAAACCTGCCCTTACGTGGTCCGTGTCCCTCTATTTCCTCCCTATTCATGTACCCATCCAGATGCCTCTGAAATGTTGCTAATGTGTCTGCTTCCACCACCTCCTCTGGCAGCGCGTTCCAGGCATCCACGACTCTCTGCGTGAATACCCTCCCCCGCACATCTCCCTTAAACTTTCCCCCCTCACCTTGAACCTGTGCCGCCTTGTAATTGGCACTTCCACCCTGGGAAAAAGCCTCTGACTATCCACCCTATCGATGTCTCTCATAATTTTGAAGACCTCTATCAGGTCTCCCCTCAGCCTCTGTCTCTGTCTTTCCAGTCAACACCTCATAGTCAACACCCTCGAGACCAGGCAACATCCTGGTGAACCTTCTTTGCATTCCCTCCAAAGCTTCCACGTCCTTCTGGTAGTGTGGCGACCAGAACTGCACGCAATATTCCAAAAGCGGCCTAACCAAGGTTTTATATTGCGGCATCATGGTTTCCCAACTCTTGTACTCAATGCCCTGGGTGATGAAGGCAAGCATGCTATATGCCTTCTTAATCATCTTGTGCATCTGTGTTGCCAATTTTAAGGAACTGTGGGCCTGCACGTCCAGATCCCTCTGTATGTTAAGACTTCTGCCATTTACAGTATAATTCACACCTAAATTTGATCCTCCAAAATGCATCACCTCGCATTTGTCCGGATTAAACTCCATTTGCCATTTCTGTGCCCAAGTCTCCAATCTATCTGCATCCTGCTGTATCCTCTGACAATCCCCGGCACTATCAGCAATCTTCGTGTCACTCGCAAATTTACTGATCAAACCACCCACATTTTCCTCCAGATAATTTATATGTATTCAGTGGTAGTTTTCAAACTCTAATTACAAAAAAGTATGATTTTGTTTTAATTCAGATCCAACATCCCTCTCAGCTTATGCTCTGAGCACATTAGTTATTGAATATAGAACATAGAACATAGAACAGTATATCACAGGAACAGGCCCTTCAGCCCACGATGTTGTGCCGAACATGACGCCAAATTAAACTAATCCCTTCTGCCTGCCCTTAGTCCATATCCGTCTATATTTTAATGATTTTTTTTGTCACGATCAAATAAAATCTCAGAATTTGTGCTTTGATTTCACATCCCACTTCATCCAAGATTTGGTGAGAACCATGTTGACAGTGAGGAATGAGGGTCTTGGAACAAAGTGTTTCCATAATCTTCAACAGTAATTCCCAAAGAGAAATAAGGAGGTAGAAAGTTGAATATGGCGCCTGAACATAAAAGTGTTGAGACACAGAAACATCTCTGTAACCTCCTCCAGCACTCTAACCCTCCGAGAGCTCTATGTTCCTTCAATTCTGCCCTTTTGTGTGCATCGCTATGTGCATTGTTCTACAAATGGTGGTCGTGCCTCCAGCTGACAGGGACCTAAGCTCTGAAATTCCGTCACTAAATCTCTTCATTCTTCCTGCCTTTTGTGGGATTCTTATGTAATCTACCTTTTTGACCAAGCTTTCGCTCACCTGTCTTCACATCAATGACAAATTGTGCCCAATAATTGCTCACATCAAACGTCTTCGGGTATTTTGTCTTTCTCCAATAAATACATGGTGTCGTACCGTGAATTCTCACCTGTGTTTGCCGTTCTTGGGTCGAGGTGTATGGAATTGAAGAATGGAATAAAATTGGCCAGCAGATCAAGCCCAGCTTTTCCCATTCACCTTTGAGCAGCCAGTTACAAAGTTGAATTGAAATGAACTGAAATTGAAAGCCTATTTCCAGAGAATTTCACCCAATCTCACAACTGGGATAGGGGACCCAATGGTTCTGCAGTTCCTCATAAACTTTGTAACAATTTTAATAATATGCATTGAACTCACCAATAACCAGTTGGTCTTCTTGTCTTAAGGTTGTTAACAATTCAGCATTAACTGATAAATGAAAGTGTGAATAACAGGAAGTAATAAGGGTTTTAGACAAATTTACACTCAGCTACTATATTATGCTTACAACTTCAGGTGTGTGAACCCTTTGATTTCAGCCTGAACTTAACCAATTGTTGGTGTTTAGGGGAATGACTCTAAATTCTGCCAATATAAATTGAGAATTTCTTCTTCGTTATCACATAGAGTTACATGAGATCTTCAACACAGAAGCAGGCCATTTGACCTCCATGTGTATACTCCATGTGTCTCCAGCCACCCTACTTCATCTCACTCTATCACCATATCCTCCTATTCCTTTCAACCTCGAGCTGCCTTTCAAATTCACTTCAACAAGTCCTTGTGGTGGTGCAATGGTGGTGGGGCGGCACGGTAGCACAGTGGTTAGCACTGCTGCTTCACAGCTCCAGGGACCTGGGTTCGATTCCCGGCTTGGGTCACTGTCTGTGTGGAATTTGCACATTCTCCTCGTGTCTGCGTGGGTTTCCTCCGGGTACTCCGGTTTCCTCCCACAGTCCAAAGATGTGCGGGTTAGGTTGATTGGCCATGCTAAAATTGCCCTTAGTGTCCTGGGATGTGTAGGTTAGAGGGATTAGTGGGGGGATATGGGGGTAGGGCCTGGGTGGGATTGTGGTCGGTGCAGACTCGATGGGCCGAATGGCCTCTTTCTGTGCTGTAGGGTTTCTAAGAAGATTTCTAAGATTTCTAAGACCTAACCATGTTGAAGTGTATACTCCATGTGTCTCCAGCCACCCTACTTCATCTCACTCTATCACCATATCCTCCTATTCCTTTCAACCTCGAGCTGCCTTTCAAATTCACTTCAACAAGTCCTTGTGGTGGTGCAATGGTGGTGGGATGGCACGGTGGCACAGTGGTTAGCACTGCTGCCCCACAGCGTCGGGGACTCAGGTTCGATTCCCAGCTTGGGTCACAATCTGAGTGGAGTCAGCACGTTGTCTCTGTGGGTTTCCTCTGGGTGATCCAGTTTCTTCCCACAGTCCAAAAGACTTGCTGGTTAGATGCATTGACCATGCTAAATTCTCCCTCAGTGTACCCGAACAGGCGCTGGAGTGTGGCGCCGAGGGGATTTTCACAGTAACTGCATTGCAGTGTTAAAGTCTACTTGTGACAATAATAAAATCCTACGGTGCAGCAGGAAGCTATTCAGCCCATCAAGTATGCACTGACCACAATCCCACCCAGGCCCTATCCCCATAACTCCTTGTATTTACCCTAGCTAGTCCCCCCTGACACTGAGGGGCAATTTAGCATGGCCAATCCACCTAACCCACACGTCTTTGAACTGATAATAAACTAAACATGTATTTTCTTAGCGTTGATGTAGGTAAATCACCTGATATTCCGTACATTTACGTTGACTTTGGAGGCCAGGTGAAGAATTACAAGCCCATCCAGGTAGTCACCGCTTGTAGCTTGGACATCTACAACTTCCCATTTGATGTCCAGAACTGTACATTCACATTCACAAGCTGGCTACACAACAGTAAGTAACAGCGAAAGCTCAAAGAAACGTCTATTTTATTTGTTGTGCTTTTGGAAGAAAAATGGGAGTTTGAGTGAAAAGGACAGGGAGAGGGGGCAAGGGGGTGGGGGCTGGTAGGGGGGCGGGGGGGGGGGAATATTTTTGACCTCAATTGAGAAAAAAGAGATGACAATGGGTGTTGATTCAATGTTGGACAGAGTAAAAATCTTCATGGTTCTAAATGTATCATGACTCTTGCCTCTGCCAGAGGGCCATAGAATCATAGAGGTTTACAGCGTGGAAACAGGGCCTTCCACCCAACTTGTCCATACCGCCCAGTTTTTACCATTAAGCTAGTCCCAATTGCCCATATTTGGCCCATATCCCTCTATACCCATCTTACTCATGTAACTATCTAAATGTTTTTTAAAGGACAATATTGTACCAATGTCTACTACTGCCTCTGGCAGCTTGTTCCAGTCACTCACCAAGGCTATTGAAGTTAAAATTCCAGGACCCCGGCGAAGTTTGGTACTTCTGTGAACCTTTAGCTGAAAACATTGTTAAAAGACAGGCTGAGAATAGGAACAGTAACGATACCAAAGACCAGGAAAGACCATTCAGCCCATTGACCTTAATCCCTTTTATACTGCAGTTCACCAATCTTGGCATGCAGCTTCTCTGATAGGTTACTACAAACATTTATCATATTATTATAATGTATTTAAGTTATCTTTTGATCATCTTACAACCAAGCCAATGTAACTATCATAGATTTTAAATTTCCTTGAAATCATTTAATTTAATTTCCTGACTCCCCAAAGCCTATCCATCATCTACAAGGCACAAGTCAGGAGTGTGATGGAATACTCCCCACTTGCCTGGATGGGTGCAGCTCCAACAACACTCAAGGAACTTGACACCATCCAGAACAAAGCAGCCCGCTTGATTGGCACCACACGCACAAACACCCACTCCCTCCACCACCGACGCATAGTAGCAGCAGTGTGTACTATCTACAAGATGCACTGCAGCAAATCACCAAAGACCCTTAGACAGCACCTTCCAAATCCATGACCACTTCTATCTAGAAGGACAAGGGCAGCAGTTGCATGGGAACACCACCACTGCAAGTTCCCCTCCAAGCTGCTCACCATCCTGACTTGGAAATATATCACCGTTCCTTTGCAGTCGCTGGGTCAAAATCCTGGAATTCCTTCCCTAACGGCATTGTGGGACAACCCACAGCACATGGACTGCAGCGATTCAAAAAGGCAGCTCACCACCACCTTCTCAAGGGCAACTAGGGATGGGCAACAGATGCTGGCCAGACAACGACGCCCATGTTCCATGAATGAATAAAAAGAAATTTAATGAACCAACTAGCAGTATTTCTCTTTCTCTCTCTTGCCTTTTGGCGGCCACCATTTCGAGTGCAGAATCCCTGCATAAAAAACCCAACTTCTGAACAAAATCAACAAATAAATAAAAACCAACATGCAGAACAATGCTAGTGAATTTGTTGATCTTTATATTCCATGTAAATGCCCTGCAAGCAACAGAATTATTGGTGCCAATGACCATGGTCTCCATTCAAATCAACCTTGCTGATGTTGACAAAGTAACAGGAAGATTTAATGGTCAGCACAAACCCTATGCTATCTATGGAGCTATCCATAAGGACGGCATGGTGGCACAGTGGTTAGCACTGCTGCCTCACAGCGCCAGGGACCCAGGTTCGATTCTTGGCTTGGGTTACTGACTATGTGGAGTTTGCACGTTCTCCCCGTGTCTGTGTGGGTTTCCTCCGGGTGCTCCAGTTTCCTCCCGCAGTCCAAAGACGTGGGGATTAGGTGCATTGGCCGTGCTAAATTCTCCCTCGGAGAACAGGCACCGGAGAGTGGCGACTAGGGGATTTTCACAGTAACGTCATTGCAGTGTTAATGCAAGCCTACTTGTGACTAATAAATAAACTTTAACTCTAAACTTTAGGATGGATGAATCAGTTGCTTGTATCTTGAGACTGGCTAAGAATGATGGCATTGTGGCCAAAACTGTCTAACAAGCTGAAGACTTGGGTTAGTCTTACTTTTCAGTAAGATTATGGGTTCACCTTATCTCCCACCAATTAATATTTTAAATGCTTTGAACCTGTTCCTTCTTTAATTAACTATCTTCTCTCTGAGGTACAAAGTTTAATTTTCTTTAATCATTTCTTCATAGTGTCGATTTTTTTATACTTTGGATTCCTTTAGCTGAGAAAATTATTCAATCACTTCTTTGACCCATTCAATTAATGAAAGCGAATGGGATAAGGGGCTCAGAAATAATGGGGCGGCACAGTGGTTAGCACTGCTGCCTCACAGCGCCAGGGACCTGGGTTCAATTCTCGGCTCGGGTCACTGTCTGTGTGGAGTTTGCACATTCTCCTCGTGTCTGCGTGGGTTTCCTCCGGGTGCTCCGGTTTCCTCCCACAGTCCAAAGATGTGCGGGTTAGGTTGATTGGCCAGGTTAAAAAAAAAAAAAAATTGCCCCTTAGAGTCCTGGGATGCGTAGGTTAGAGGGATTAGCGGGTAAATATGTGGGGGTAGGGCCTGGGTGGGATTGTGGTCGGTGCAGACTCGATGGGCCGAATGGCCTCCTTCTGCACTGTAGGGTTTCTATAAAATTCTATAAAATTCCGGTCTTGGGTCACTGTCTGTGTGGAGTTTGCACATTCTTCCCTGCATGGGTTTCCTCCGGGTGCTCCGGTTTCCTCCCATAGTCCAAAGATGTGTGGGTTAGGTTGATTGGTCATGCTAAATTGACCCTCGTGTCAGGGGGATTTGCAGGGTAAATATGTGGGGTTGCGGGAGTAGGGCTTGGGTGGGATTGTGGTCGGTGCAGACACGATGGGCTGAATGGCCTCCTTCTGTATTGTAGGGGATTCTATGATTCTATGAAATGTCCACCATTAAAAAGTGCATGAAAATCAGTGCTAGAATATTGTTATGCCTATAGGTGTTACAGTATTCTTTATAAATATCACTACAGTTCTAGTGACACCATAGTGAGAGAACACTAATACTATAGTATTCTGCACTGTATGATTCTATGATTAAAGTCACAGATGCGCCAATGGCCAGAATTGGAGGAATGCCGAGATCTTTGTAGCAATGTAGGGCTGGGGGAAGTCACAGATACAGGGAGGGGCTCGGTCATAGGGGGATTCAAAAATAGGATGAGAGTGACAGCAACATTGGAAGAGCGTTTATTCCTTCAGGAACTAGGGAAAACAGAATGGTGCCAACAATTTTGTGTACTGCAGTTCAACCAATCACTAGATGATGTGGCTCAGAAGTCTAATGATGGTCAGCTTGCCTCTTGTGTCAACCAATGTGTTGGATGTGGGGCGGCACTTAGGGCAAAACTCACACAGCAAACAGTCTATTTTACAGAAAGCAAACCCTATTTGCTCATAAAGCCAGGCTGTTTAAACCACAATCCACAGCAAATAGCCCACAGAGTTTATTTAAAAAGAGTCCCTGTAAACTGCAGCAAAATAGAACTCACAAGCAAAACTACAGCAACATCTCCTGATAAAAGCAGGGTTATTTCACCAGCCAAATCATAGAATCCCTACAGTGCAGAAGGAGGCTATTCGGCCCATCGAGTCTGCACTGATCACAGTCCCACCCAGGCCCTATTCCCGTCACCCCAAATATTTACCTTGCTAATCCCCCTGTCCTTAGGGTCAATTTAGCATGGCCAATCAACCTAACCCACACATCTTTGGACTGAGGGAGGAAACCGGAGCACCTGGAGGGAACCCACGCAGACACGGGGAGAATGTGCAAACTCCACACAGACAGTGATGCAACCCGGGAATCGAACCCGGGTCGCTGGCGCTGTGAGGCAGCAGTGCTAACCACTGTGTCACCACGCTGCCCAAATCGCGGTGGAGGATATTCAGACTGTAAAAAATCACATGTATCAAATCAATGAGTAGTTTTTTTTTGTTTATATATCCAATTCATTCCAATCAAAGTCCAATTCAGAGACTCAGCAAGTGAGACATTCCCGATCCAAGCTGACAAGACAGGCCTCTCACTTCCTGTCTTGGGCTTGATCCACACGATCCAAGCTGATTAGAGCAGGCACTGCATCCTCCCCAAGGCCCGATCTCATTTGCAACTTAGCCAAAAGGCCGAGATGCCACTTTAAAAAATTGCTTCAAATGAAGCCTCAGTGTAACCTCATGACTTCAACCAAGTGTAACTTACACTTGACCTTAGCCAAAAAGCCGGGAGTAATTTACAACAGGCGGGATTGATGACTCTCTGACTGGGAATGATGGTGCACTATGCAGTCAGACTATGTTATATGTATGATGTGGAGATGCCGGCGTTGGACTGGGGTAAACACAGTCAGAAGTCTCACAACACCAGGTTAAATCCAACAGGTTTATTTGGTAGCACAAGCCACTAGCTTTCAGAACGCTGCTCCTTCATCAGGTGAGTGGGAGTTCTGTTCACAAACAGGGCATATAAAGACACAAACTCAATTTACAAGATAATGGTTGGAATGCGAGTCTTTACAGGTAATCAAGTCTAAACGGTACAGACAATGTGAGTGGAGAGAGGGTTAAGCACAGGTTAAATAGATGTGTATTGTCTCCAGCCAGGACAGTTAGTGAGATTTTGCAAGCCCAGGCAAGTCGTGGAGGTTACAGATAGTGTGACATGAACTCAAGATCCCAGTTGAGGCCGTCCTCATGTGTGCAGAACTTGGCTATCAGTCTCTGCTCAGTGACTCTGCGCTGTCGTGTGTCGTGAAGGCCGCCTTGGAGAACGTTTATCCGAAGATCAGAGGCTGAATGCCCGTGACCGCTGAAGTGCTCCCCAACTGGAAGAGAACACTCTTGCCTGGTGATTGTCGAGCGGTGTTCATTCATCTGTTGTCGTAGCGTCTGCATGGTCTCCCCAATGTACCATGCCTCGGGACATCCTTTCCTGCAGCGTATCAGGTAGACACCGTTGGCCGAGTTACAAGTGTATGTACCGTGTACCTGGTGGATGGTGTTCTCACATGAGATGATGACATCCGTGTCAATGATCCGGCACGTCTTGCAATGGTTGCTGTGGCAGGGTTGTGTGGTGTCGTGGTCACTGTTCTCCTGAAGGCTGGGTAGTTTGCTGTGGATAATGGTCTGTTTGAGGTTGTGCGGTTGATTGAAGGCAAGAAGTGGGGGTGTGGGGATGGTCTTGGCGAGATGTTCGTCTTCATCAATGACATGTTGAAGGCTCGGAGAAGATGTCGTAGCTTCTCCGCTCTGGGGAAGTATTGGACGAGGCATGGTACATTTGGGAGACCATGCAGACGCTATGACAACGGGTGAATGAACACCGCTCGACAATCACCAGGCAAGAGTGTTCTCTTCCTGTTGGGGAACACTTCAGCAGTCACAGGCATTCGGCCTCTGATCTTCAGGTAAGCATTCTCCAATGCGGCCTTCACGACACACGACAACGCAGAGTCGCTGAGCAGAGACTGATAGCCAAGTTCCACACACATGAGGATGGCCTCAACCGGGATCTTGAGTTCATGTCACACTATCTGTAACCCCCACGACTTGCCTGGGCTTACAAAATCTCACTAACTGTCCTGTCTGGAGACAATACACATCTCTTTAACCTATGTTTAACCCTCTCTCCACTCACATTGTCTGTACCTTTAAGACTTGATTACATGTAAAGACTCGCATTCCAACCATTATTTTGTAAATTGAGTTTATGTCTTTATATGCCCTGTTTGTGAACAGAACTCCCACTCACCTGATGAAGGGGCAGCGCTCCGAAAGCTAGTGGCTTGTGCTACCAAATAAACCTGTTGGACTTTAACCTGGTGTTGTGAGACTTCTTACTATGTTATATGTAGGCATTGAAAGTGGCAAGGATCGAGTTCCTGGAGGCAGGTTTGAACAGAACAAATTCAGTGAGACAACCATACTTTTGCTGGGCACCATCTAGTGGTTGGTTTGAGAAAATTACTGGCAGATGATTTAATAGAATCATAGGATGGTTACAGCACAGAATGAGGCTCATCAGCCCATTCAGGCTGTGTCGGTTCTCTACAAGAAAAATGTAGCAGTCCCACTCCCTGCCCTTTCTCCTGAGCCTCATTTATATTTATTCCCCCCTTTGTTTTTGGAAGCCACGACTTAAGTTTAAGTTTATTTATTAGTATCACAAGTAAGCTTACACTAACACTGCAATGAAGTTACTGTGAAGAGCCCCTAGTTGCCACACTCCGGCGCCTGTTCGGATACACTGAGGGTGAATTTAGCATGGCCAATGCACCTAACCAGCACGTCTTTCGGACTGTGGGAGGAAACCAGAGCACCCGGAGGAAACCCACGGAGACACGGGGAGAACGTGCAGACTCCGCATAGACAGTGACCCAAGCTGGGAATCGAACGTGGATCCCTGGCGCTGTGAGGCAGCAATGCTAACCGCTGTGCCACCGTGCTGCCCCAGTTATGACTTAACTCTAATTAATGTGAATAGACTGAGGTCTTTTAATATCTAAATATCAGCAATCCCACCCAGGCCCTATCCCCATAACCCCATGGATTTACCCTACCTAGTCCCCCTGACGCTAAGGGGCAATTTAGCATGGTCAATCCATCTAACCCACATATCCTTGGACTGTTTCTCTTTATTTATTCTGCTGTTGGAATCATTGCGATTTCTCAAGGTGTCAGTGATTGAATGATGGAATGGGGAGAGTTATAGAACAAAGAGATCTAGGGGTACATAAGAACATAAGAACATAAGAAATAGGAGCAGGAGTAGGCCATCTAGCCCCTCGAGCCTGCCCCGCCATTCAATAAGATCATGGCTGATCTGACGTGGATCAGTACCACTTACCCGCCTGATCCCCATAACCCTTAATTCCCTTACCGATCAGGAATCCATCCATCCGCGCTTTAAACATATTCAGCGAGGTAGCCTCCACCACCTCAGTGGGCAGAGAATTCCAGAGATTCACCACCCTCTGGGAGAAGAAGTTCCTCCTCAACTCTGTCTTAAACCGACCCCCCTTTATTTTGAGGCTGTGTCCTCTAGTTTTAACTTCCTTACTAAGTGGAAAGAATCTCTCCGCCTCCACCCTATCCAGCCCCCGCATTATCTTATAAGTCTCCATAAGATCCCCCCTCATCCTTCTAAACTCCAACGAGTACAAACCCAATCTCCTCAGCCTCTCCTCATAATCCAAACCCCTCATCTCCGGTATCAACCTGGTGAACCTTCTCTGCACTCCCTCCAATGCCAATATATCCCTCCTCATATAAGGGGACCAATACTGCACACAGTATTCCAGCTGCGGCTGGTTCAGAGCTCCTTGAAAGTGGACTCACAGGTGGACAGAGTGGTGAAGAAGGCATTCAGCATGCTTGGTTTCATTGGTCAGAACATTGAATACAGGAGTTGGGACGTCTTGTTGAAGTTGTACAAGACATTGGTAAGGCAACACTTGGAATACCGTGTACAGTTTTGGTTACCCTATCATAGAAAGGATATTATTAAACTAGAAAGAGTGCAGAAAAGATTTACTGGGATGCTACCGGGACTTGATGGTTTGTGTTATAAGGAGAGGCTGGATAGACTGGGACTTTTTTCTCTGGAGCATAGAAGGTTGAGGGTGATCTTATAGAGGTCTATAAAATAATGAGGGACATAGATTAGCTAGATAGTCAATATCTTTTCCCAAAGGTAGAGGAGTCTAAAACTAGAGGGCATAGGTTTAAGGTGAGAGGGGAGAGATACAAAAGTGTCCAGAGGGGCAATTTTTTCACACAGAGGGTGGTGAGTGTCTGGAACAAGCTGCCAGAGGTAGTAGTAGAGGCGGGTACAATCTCTTTTAAAAAGCGTTTAGACAGCTACATGGGTAAGATGGGTATAGAGGGATATGGGCCAAATGCGGGCAATTGGGATTAGCTTAGGGGTTAAAAAAAAGGAGCGGCATGGACAAGTTGGGCTGAAGGGCCTGTTTCTATGCTGTAAACCTCTATGACTCTATGGCTTTATGATGTTTGGTCACGGGGCACACACCGAAATGGGGGAGCAGGGAGCTGTGGGCAAGAGATAGGGAAGTAAATTCATCCCAAAAACAAAACTTTGCAGGAGTGCAGGATTGTCTATATTGCAAAATAAAGTACAAAAGGAGAAGATGGTTATAGACAATTGAACCATTGGCTGGGATTTGCACCCCCCCCCACCCCACCCCCCCCCCCCCCCCCCCCCGCTCCCCACTTCCCCTCCCCCCCCCAACTCCCCACGATGTGTTTACTGGTGGCACAAAGGGCTCGCCCTTGGTCACTGGTGGGATCTTCCAGTCCCCACCAATGTCTACGGCATTTTGCGTGTCTCATCCATCCCACTGCCGGGGAACCCGTCATGGGAAGGGTCGCCTTCAGCAGGACTGGAAGATTCCACCAGCTGGAAGGGTCAGAATGTCTTGCCCATTCTATCTAATTCTGCTTTAATTAGATGACAGGACTGAACCAGATGTACTGACAGTGTGGAAAAAAAAGGAAGAGGTTATACCATTTTATTTTACAAAGTAACATATTAGATACAATGACCCCAACACAATAGATGGGGAAGTTTTAACATTAATTTCTTTTATGAAGATGATCATGACATATTGGGGCACAGAGTTAGCACTGCTGCCTCACAGCACCAGAGACCTGGGTTCGATTCCTGGCTTGGGTCACTGTCTGTGTGGAATCTGTACGTTCTCCCCGTGTCTGCATGGGTTTCCTCCGGGTGCTCCGAGTTCCTCCCACAGTCTGAAAGACATGCTGGTTAGATGCATTGGCCATGCTAAATTTTCCCTCAGTGTACCCGAACAGGCGCCGGAGTGTGGCGACTAGGGGATTTTCACAGTAACTTCATTGCAGTGTTAATGTAAGCCTACTTATGACACTAATACATAAACTTTACTGATGAGATTTGTTTGTTATTGAGGAGAATTTTTATATCATGTTATAGTTTATTTGCGATATTTATCGATTACATATTAATTTAATTCAATTATATTAGATTAGATGCATATCTCTTTTCTACTCCTAATCTGATTCTGCTGTTAAGTAATCACATCCACTGCACAACGTAAAGTTTCATCTCTTTACGCCAGCTTCACTAAACATGAGCAGGGGTTGAGGAATTTGGTCTGGCAGTACTCACAATTTTCACCAAAGAACATGGAGAAAGAACATCCATTTCTCTAACTCCTTTCAAACCCACAGGAAGTCCCAAAGTGCTTTCGAACCAATGGGGCACTTTGGAAACATGGTCACTGTAGTAATGTAGGAAATGCAGCAGTCAATTTATGCACATTCCTAATCATATTCAATATCAAAGTTCGCAATAAGTCCTTATCACACATTACTGATCGTGTCTTGGTCTACATTGGGCCTGGGTCTGGCAAAGCCTCGATTTACATTTCTCATCCTTTTTTCCAAATTCCTCCATGGCCTTGCCCCTTCCTCTGTCCGTGACTTCCTCCAGCCCGACACCTCTACACGATCTCTGCGATCCTCCAATTCTGGCTTCAAGCGCATCCCTGATTTTGATTGGTCTGCCATTAGTGGCCATTCTTCCAACAGCTTAGGCTGTGTGTTCTGGAATTCCTTCCCTAAATCTCTCCTCCTCACTAACTCCCTCTCCTTTTAGAAGCTTCTTAAAACTCACTCCTTCGACTGTGCTTTTGGTCACCTGCTCTGGTATCTCCTTTAGTGGTTCAGTTTGTTTGAAAATGGCTCTGTGAAGCAGCTTGGCACGTTTCACTAAATGGAGAGGCGCTACGTTAATTTTGTGTTGTTGTTGCTGTATTATTCTAAAATTGGATTGCAACCTGTCCAACCGCTTTGCTTCAATACTTTCAGTTCGAGATATTAATATCTCGCTGTGGCGATCACCGGAAGATGTGAAATACGACAGGAGCGTTTTCATGAACCAAGGCGAATGGGAGCTTCTTTATGTCGAAACCCACTTCAATGAATTTAACCTAGAAAGAGGGGTGTCTGAGGGCTACGCTGAAATGCAGTTTTTTGTAAGTCGCTTCTTACTTCACACTTTATGGTCTTTGTCAGGCTGTATGGTGACACCATCATCATAAGCTATGGAATTCGTGAAGCGTCCATATTTTTTAAGGGCGGCATGGTGGCAGGGACCCAGGTTCAATTCCCGACTTGGGTCCCCGTCTGTGTGGAATATCTTCCCATGTCTGTGTGGGTTTCCTCTGGATACTCTGGTTCCCTCCTACAGTCTGAAAGATGTGCTGGTTAGGTGTATTGGTCATGCTAAATTGCCCCTTAGTGGAGATTAGTGGTCTGTCTGTGTGGAGTTTGCATGTTCTTCCCGTGTCTACGTGGGTTTCCTCTGGATGCTCCGGTTTCTTCCCACACTCCAAAAACGTGCAGGTTAGGTGGATTGGCCATGCTAAATTGCCTCTTTGATGGATTAGTATTGGTAAACATGTGGGGTTTCAAGGACAGGGTTGGAGAGAGGGCCTGGGTAAGATACTCTGTCAGAGAGTTGGTGCAGACTCGATGGACCGAATGGCCTCCTTCTACACTGTAGGATTCTATGAAATGATGGTCTCTAATCTTTAGGCTATGTCTGCTGGCCCCAGAATCTACTCTCCAACCAATGGAAATAATTTCCTTCCATCTGCCCCATCAGTTCCTCTTAATGTTCTGAAAATGTAAATCAAATGTTTAAGTTTAAGTTTATTTATCAGTGTCACAAGTAGGCTCACATTAACACTGCAATGAAGTTACTGTGAAAATTCCCCAGTCGCCACACTCCAGCGCCTGTTCAGGTACACTGAGGGTGAATTTAGCATGGCCAATGCACCCTAACCAACAGATAGAATCATAGAGCCCCTACAGTGCAGAAGGAGGCCATTTAGCCCATCAAGCCTGCATCAACAACAGTCCCACCTAGGTCCTAGCCCCGTAACCCCACATATTTACCCTGCTAATCCCTCTAACCTACACATTCCGGAACACTAAGGGGCAATTTAGCATGGCCAATCAACCTAACCCATACATCTTTGGATTGCGGGAGGAAACTGGAGCACCCGGAGGAAACCCACACAGACACAGGGAGAACATGCAGACTCCACACAGACAGTGACCCAAGCCGAGAGTTGAACGTGGGTCCCTGGCGCTGTGCCACCGTGCCACCCCATTAACCCCTTAACATTCAAAATTCTAGGGATACAGCTCTAGTTTGTTTAATTACTCCTCATGATGAAACCAGCTATCATTCTGATAAACCTGCACTGCCGATATATCTTTCCTAAGATATAATGGCAAGATTTTAACACAGTACTCCGGGTGTGTCCAACTAGAGTGTGATGTATCTGCAGTGTAACTTCAGTCCAGGATATTTTCCTGACGATAATCTTCTCTTGCTTTATTTTAGCTGGTCATTCGAAGGCGTCCCCTGTTCTATGCAGTGAGTTTGCTGCTACCCAGTATCTTCCTGATGATCATGGACATCATCGGGTTTTATTTGCCTCCGGACAGCGGCGAGAGAGTTTCGTTTAAAATTACTCTTCTTCTAGGGTATTCCGTCTTTCTCATCATCGTGTCTGACACCCTTCCAGCTACAGCCATCGGCACTCCACTGATAGGTAAATGAACACATTCCCCGCTTCACTGCCTGCTCTTGTTTTGTGTCAGGTGTAGGTTTGGAACAAGTGAAACAATAATCTGTCATTTGCTTTCATAAAAATGAACTGCTTGCATGTTGGATTGTTTGAAGAGAAGCACAACATTGTACCTTGGAAAACTGACCGAGGCTGGAATTTTCTAGCACCCCCGTGGTAGGTTTTCGCAGGGCAGAGGCAGTTCGACATTGGCAGGGTCTTCCCATCCTGCCGAAATCAATGGCAATTTGCATGGCTCGCCTGTCTTGTTGCCGGGGGAACCCAAGGCAGGGGCCGAGTTTGGTGGGACTGGAAGCTCGCATTGGCAGGAAGAGCGGGAAAATCCCATCCGTAGAGTCATCACGGCACGGGAGGGATTCATTGAGTTGATGCCAGCTCTCTGTAGAGCAATCCAGCCAATCCCATTCCCTCACTGTATGAACATGGTCCTGCAAGATTGTTCCCTTCAGGAACCCATCTTATTTCCGTTTCAAACCATCCATCATTTTTGAGTTAGAAAGAACCAGATGTTGGTACAGACCTGTCCTTGCTTTCTCCTGCTCTCTGATCCATAGAATCCCTGCAGTACAGAAGGAGGCCATTCGACCCATCAAGCCTGCACAACAACAATCCCACCCAGGCCCTATCCCCGTAACTCCACGTATTTACCCTACTGATTCCCCTGACACTAAGAGGCAATTTAGCATGGCATTTTAACCTAACCTGCACATCTTTGGAGCGTGGGAGGAAACCAAAGCAGACACGGGGAGAACGTGCAAACTCCAGACAGACAGTGACCCAAGCCGGGAATCGAACCCAAGTCCTTGGAATTGTGAGGCAGCAGTGCTAACCATTGTGCCACCGTGGAGCCCATGATTAAATTAGCAGTGTCTCCTTAAGAAATTAACTTGAAACCAAACAAACTGAGTATCAATGTCTTGGGCACTGCCACTGCAAAGCTGGCTGCACATGGCATCATCACCATCTCACCCAAATATGATTACGTAATTCGCCTATCAGTCAGGCCTGGCGGATGCACTGCTGTAAATGACTGGTACCAATTTTATTTATATAATTTGTATTTGCCCACTCACTGCATTTAACTGGTGAAATCACCTTTCTTTTACCAGGAGGTGGAGCTGCAGTTACAGTCATGAGTTGTGGTTGCTGTCATTCACACAAATTCTTTTCAAGTAGATTCTGTAGACTGTTTGCTGCATTATGCTGCATTATATTTAGATTAAATCCTCAGGCTGAGTCAATGGGTATTGTTTTGACTGATGTCATATGACACACGGGCAGCGCGGTGGCTCAATGGTTGGCACTGCTGCCTCACAGCGCCAGGGACCCGGGTTCAATTCCTGGCTCAGGTCACTGTCTGTGCGGAGTTTGCACGTTCTCCCCGTGTCTGCGTGGATTTCCTCCGGGTGCTCCGGTTTCCTCCCACAGTCCGAAAGACATGCCGGTTAGATGCATTGGCCGTGCTAAATTCTCCCTCAGTGTACCCGAACAGGCGCCGGAGTGTGGCGACTAGGGGATTATCACAGTAATTTCATTCAGTGTCAATGTAAGCCTACTTGTGACACTAATAAAAAACTTTAAATTCTGCCTCCAACTCATTGACTGCCACAATGGTGTCTCAGGTCACCTGTTCGAGAGTTTAACTTTGTATTTAGGTAACAATTATTTCAGTAACCAAATCCTATTCTTTGTCTGCATTCACGCCCCCATTTCTCCTCAGGTGTGTATTTTGTGGTCTGCATGGCTCTGCTAGTGATTAGCCTGACTGAGACCATTCTAATCGTGCGCCTGGTACACAAACAGGACCTCCAGCCACACGTGCCAGAGTGGGTGAAGCGTCTGGTTCTGGACAAAGCCACGATCTTGCTCTGTCTCCGTGACAAGAAGCAATTCCATTCCACAGGTCAGCACAGTGAAATACCGGATAGTCCCAGGGACAGGAAGGGCAGCACAGGTAGGTGAATGAATCCCAGGCCAAACAAGATTAAAACTGAGTACACCTGAGTTTGTAATCACACCTGTGCAGAAGGGAAACGGCACGCAGGGGAAGACTAACAGATCCATCAAAACATATTTCTGCATTTTGACGGTTGGTGCAAATGTTGAGGCACCCTGGGGTGCAATATAAATGGAAGTTCTTTTTATTTAGACATTGCACAAAATGGGCGGCAAGGTGGCACAGTGGTTAGCACTGCTGCCTCACAGCGCCAGGGACCCGGGTTCAATTCCAACCTTGGGTGACTGTGCGGAGTCTGCACGTTCTCCGTGGGTTTCCTCCGGGTGCTCCAGTTTCCTCCCACAGTACTAAGATGTGTGGGTTAGGTGGATTGGCCATGTTAAACTGCTCCTTAGTATCACAAAGGTTTACAGCATGAAAACAGGCCCTTCAGCCCAACTTGTTCCTGCTGCCCAATTTTTACCACTAAGTTATTCTCAATTGCCCACGTTTGGCCCATATCCCCCTATACCCATCTTACCCATGTAACTGTCTAAAGTTTTAAAGTTTTTTTATTAGTGTTACAAGTAGGCTTACATTAAGACTGCAATGAAGTTACTGTGAAAATCCCCTAGTTGCCACACTCTGGCACCTGTTCGGGTACAATGAAGGAGAATTTGGCATGGCCACACACCTAACTAGCACATCTTTCAGACTGTGGGAGGAAACCAGAGCACCCGGAGGAAACCCACGCAGTCACAGGGAGAACATACAGACTCCACACAGACAGTGACCCAAACTGGGAATCAAGTCAGAATTGTACCCGCCTCTACTACTACCTCTGGCAGCTCGTTCCAGACACTCACCAACCTCCGTGTGAAAAAACTGCCCTCTGGGCCCGTTTGTATCTCTCCCCTCTCACCTTAAACCTATAGAACATAGAACAGTACAGCACAGAACAGGCCCCTCGGCCCACGATGTTGTGCCGAGCTTTATCTGAAACCAAGATCAAGCTATCCCACTCCCTATCATCCTGGTGTGCTCCATGTGCCTATCCAATAACCGCTTAAATGTTCCTAAAGTGTCTGACTCCACTATCACTGCAGGCAGTCCATTCCACACCCCAACCACCCTCTGCATAAAGAACCTACCTCTGATATCCTTCCTATATCTCCCACCACGAACCCTATAGTTATGCCCCCTTGTAATAGCTCCATCCACCCGAGGAAATAGTCTTTGAACGTTCACTCTATCTATCCCCTTCATCATTTTATAAACCTCTATTTGGTCTCCCCTCAGCCTCCTCCGCTCCAGAGAGAACAGCCCTAGCTCCCTCAACCTTTCCTCATAAGACCTACCCTCCAAACCAGGCAGCATCCTGGTAAATCTCCTCTGCACTCTTTCCAGCGCTTCCACATCCTTCTTATAGTGAGGTGACCAGAACTGCACACAATATTCCAAATGTGGTCTCACCAAGGTCCTGTACAGTTGCAGCATAACCCCACGGCTCTTAAACTCCAACCCCCTGTTAATAAAAGCTAACACACTATAGGCCTTCTTCACAGCTCTATCCACTTGACTGGCAACCTTTAGAGATCTGTGGATATAGACCCCAAGATCTCTCTGTTCCTCCACAGTCTTCAGAACCCTACCTTTGACCCTGTAATCCACATTTAAATTAGTCCTACCAAAATGAATCACCTCACATTTATCAGGGTTAAACTCCATTTGCCATTTTTCAGCCCAGCTTTGCATCCTATCTATGTCTCTTTGCAGCCTACAACAGCCCTCCACCTCATCCACTACTCCACCAATCTTGGTGTCATCAGCAAATTTACTGATCCACCCTTCAGCCCCCTCCTCTAAGTCATTAATAAAAATCACAAAGAGCAGAGGACCAAGCACTGATCCCTCCGGCACTCCGCTAGCAACCTGCCTCCAATCCGAAAATTTTCCATCGACCACCACCCTCTGTCTTCGATCAGACAGCCAGTTACCTATCCAATCGGCCAACTTTCCCTCTATCCCACACCTCCTCACTTTCATCATAAGCCGACCATGGGGGACCTTATCAAACGCCTTACTAAAATCCATGTATATGACATCAACTGCCCTACCTTCATCAACACACTTAGTTACCTCCTCAAAAAATTCTATCAAATTTGTGAGGCACGACTTGCCCTTCACGAATCCGTGCTGACCATCCCGGATTAATCCGCATCTTTCTAAATGGTCGTAAATCCCATCTCTAAGGACCTTTTCCATCAATTTACCAACCACCGAAGTAAGACTAACCGGTCTATAATTACCAAGATAATTTCTATTCCCTTTCTTAAACAGAGGAACAACATTCACCATTCTCCAGTCCTCTGGCACCATCCCCGTGGACAGCGAGGACCCAAAGATCAAAGCCAAAGGCTCTGCAATCTCATCCCTTGCCTCCCAAAGAATCCTAGGATACATTTCATCAGGCCCAGGGGACTTATCGACCTTCAGTTTATTCAAAACTGCCAGGACATCCTCCCTCCGAACATCTATTTCCTCCAGCCTATTAGCCTGTAACACCTTCTCTTCCTCAAAAACATGGCCCCTCTCCTTGGTGAACACTGAAGAAAAGTATTCATTCATCACCTCGCCTATCTTTACTGACTCCATACACAAGTTCCCACTACTGTCCTTGACCGGCCCTAACCTCACCCTGGTCATTCTTTTATTCCTCACATAAGAGTAAAAAGCCTTGGGGTTTTCCTTGATCTGAGCCGCCAAGGACTTCTCGTGTCCCCTCCTAGCTCTCCTAAGCCCCTTTTTCAGCTCATTCCTTGCTAACTTGTAACCCTCAATCGAGCCATCTGAACCTTGTTTCCGCATCCTTACATAAGCTTCCCTCTTCCTTTTCACAAGACATTCCACCTCTTTCGTGAACCATGGTTCCCTCACTCGGCCATTTCCTCCCTGCCTGACAGGGACATACCTATCAAGGACATCCAGTATTTGTTCCTTGAAAAAGTTCCACTTCTCATTAGTTCCTTTCTCTGACAGTTTCTGTTCCCAACTTATGACCCCTATTTCTTGCCTAATCGCATCATAATTACCTCTCCCCCAATTGTAAACCTTGCCCTGCCGTACGGCCCTATCCCTCTCCATTGCAATAACAAAAGACACCGAATTGTGGTCACTATCTCCAAAGTGCTCTCCCACAACCAAATCTAACACTTGGCCCGGTTCATTTCCCAGTACCAAATCCAATGTGGCCTCACCTCTTGTCGGCCTATCCACATATTGTGTCAGGAAACCCTCCTGCACACACTGCACAAAAACTGCCCCATCCGAACTATTTGACCTACAAAGGTTCCAATCAATATTTGGAAAGTTAAAGTCCCCCATGACAACTACCCTGTGACCCCCACACATATCCATAATCTGCTTAGCAATTTCTTCCTCCACATCTCTATTACTATTTGGGGGCCTATAGTAAACTCCTAACAACGTGACCGCTCCTTTCCTATTTCTAACCTCAGCCCATATTACCTCAGTGCCCTCTAGTTTTAAACTCCCCTACCTTCAAGGAAAGTTATTGACTATCGAGCTGATCTATTCCCCTCATTATTTTATAGACCTCTATAGGATCGCCCGTAAGTCCCAGTCTATTCAGCCTCTCCTTGTAACTCAAACCATCAAGTCCCGGTAGCATCCTAGTAAATATTTTCTGCACTCTTTCTAGTTTAATAATATCCTTTCTATAATAGGGTCACCAGAACTGTATACAGTATTCCAAGTGTGGCCTTACCAATGTCTTGTACAACTTCAACAAGACATTCCAACTCCTGTATTCAGTGTTCTGACCAATGGAATCAAGCATACCGAGTGCCTTCTTCACTACCCTGTCCACCTGTGACTCCACTTTCAAGGAGCTATGAACCTGTATCCGTAGATCTCTTTGTTCTATAACTTTCCCCAATACCCTACCATTAACTGACTAAGTTCTGCCCTGGTTCGATCTACCAAAATGCATCACCTCGCATTTATCTAAATTAAACCCCATCTGCTATTCGTCAGCCCACTGGCCCAATTGATCAAGATCAATCCTGGATAACCTTTTTCACTGTCCACTATGCCACCAATCTTGGTGTCATCTGAAAACTTACTAACCATGCCCCGTAAGTCCTCAAGCAAGTCATTAATGTAACTAACAAATAACAGTGGACCCAGCACTGATCCCTGAGGCACACCGCTGGTCACAGGCCTCCAGTTTGAAAAACAACCCTCCACAACCACCCTCTGTCTTCTGTCACCAAGCCAATTTTGTATCCAATTGCCTACCACACCCTGGATCCCATGAGATTTAACCTTCTGCAAAACCTACCATGTGGTACCTTGTCAAAGGCCTTGCTAAAGTCCACGTAGACAACGTCAACTGCACTGCCCTCATCTACCTTCTTGGTTACCTCTTGAAAAACCTCAATCAAATTCATGAGACATGATTTTCCACTCACAAAGCCGTGCTGACTGTCCCTAATCAGTATTTGCCCCTCTAAATGCTGGTGGATCCTGAATCCCAGAATACCTTCTCACAACTTACCCACTACAGACGTTAGGTTCACCAGCCTGTGGTTCCCAGGCTATTCCCTGCAGCCCTTCTTAAACAAAGAAGGGGGACTAGCAGGGTAAATACGTGGGGTTACGGGGATAGGGTCTGGGTGGGATTGTTGTCGGTGCAGGTTCGATGGACTGAATGGCCTCCTTCTGCACTGTAGGGATTCTACATAGAAAGAATCTACATAAAAATGGAAGCAGCAATATAAATGAAAGCCTTTCCTTTCTTCATTTGATGGTTTTGACTGATGGGTGACTAGGATTAGAAACTCACTTGCAGATTGGGTATTTCTGAGGTACACTGGGTTAGATTTTACGGCCTTGCTCGGACCCGAACGGAAGTTTCCACACAAGGTCAATGGAGAGTTCCATTGTTAGACCCTCACCTGCCCAGAATCGGAGCGGGCGAGGTGGGTAGAGTTCCAGCCATTATGTCACCATCCCTGAGCTACCTGACTGTGGACACCTGGAAATTCTCCCGGCAGCTGCATAATGCCTTTAACGTAGCAAACCGGCCCAAGACACTTCACAGGATTGTTATCAAACACAAATTTGACTCCCATTCACATAATGAGATATTAGAAAAGTCAACTCATAGAGGTTTACAGCATGGAAACAGGCCCTTCAGCCCAACTTGTCCATGCCGCCCTTTTTTTTTCAACCCCTAAACTAGTCCCAATTGCCCGCATTTGGCCCATATCCCTCTATTCCCAGCTTACTCATGTAACTGTCTAAATGCTTTTTAAAAGACAAAATTGTACCCGCCTCTACTACTACCTCTGGTAGCTTGTTCCAGACACTCGCCACTCTCTGTGTGAAAAAATTGCCCCTCTGGACTGTTTTGTATCTCTCCCCTCTCACCTTAAACTTATGGCCTCTAGCTTTAGACTCCCCTACCTTTGGGGAAAGATATTGACTATCTAGCTGATCTAGGCCCCTCATTATTTTATAGACCTCTGTAAAATCACCCCTCAGCCTCCTACGCTCCAGAGAAAAAAGTCCCAGTCTATCCAGCTTCTCCTTATAACTCAAACCATCAAGTCCCGGTAGCATCCTAGTAAATCCTTTCTGCACTCTTTCCAGAAACTCATTAAAAGAGATAGGCTTCAAGGAACATCTCAAAGAGGGGCAGTGAGGAGGGGAGATTTAGGGAGGGAATTCCAGTGCTTAGGGTGAAGGTAGCTGAAGGCATGGCCACCGATGGCTGAATGATTGCATCAGGAATGTGTAAGAGATCAGAATTGGAAGAGTGCAAGGATCTTTGAGGGTTAGGAGCATAGGAGCAGGCACTGACCATTCAGCCCATCTGGCCTGCTCTGTCATTCAATGAAATCAGAGGATCATAGAAGAATCATAGAATCCCTACAGTACAGAAGCAGGCCATTCGACCCATCGAGTCTGCACCGACCACAATCCCACCCAGGCCCTATTCCTGTGACCCCACACATTTATCCTGCTAATCCCCCTGACACTCAGGGTTTAAAGTTTAAAATTTAAAGTTTATTTATTGGTATCACAAGTAGTCTTACATTAACACTGCAATGAAATTACTGTGAAAATCCCCTAGTCGCTACACTCTGGCGCCTGTTCGGGTACACTGAGGGAGAATTTAGCACGGACAATGCACCTAACCAGCACGTCTTTCGGAGGAAACCGGAGCACCCGGAGGAAACTCACGCAGACACAGGAAGAACATGCAAACTCCACACAGACAATGACCCAAGCCAGGAATCGAACCCAGGTCCCTGACAGTGTGAGGCAGCAGTGCTAACCTCTGTGCCACTGTGCTGCCCCAATGGGTCAATTTAGCATGGCCAATCAAACTAACCCGCACATCTTTGGAGTGTGGGAGGAAACCGGAGCACCCGGAGGAAACCCACGCAGACACGGGGAGAAAATGCAAACTCCACACAGACAGTGATCCGAGGCCAGAATTGAACCTGGGTCCCTGGCGCTGTGAGGCAGCGGTGCTAACCACTGTGCCACCATACCGCCCATGGCTGATCATCCATCTCAATGCCACTTTCCTGCACTATCCCCATATCCCTTAACATCATTAATCTCCAGAAATCTATTTCTGTCTGGAACACACTCAATGATTGAGCTTCCACAGCCCACTGGGTAGAGAATTCCTAAGATTCACCACCTGTGAGTGAAGACATTCCTCATCATCTCAGTGTTAAATGACCTGCCCCTTATTCTGAGATTGTGTCACCTGGATCTAGACTCCCCAGCCAGGGAAAACATCCTGTCCACGTCTAAGATCAGCTAAGGTTACAGAGATCAGGAGGGTTGTGGCCATACAGAGATTTGAAACAAAGAAACCGTGTGTTTTTTAATCTCTACCTTGACCTGAATAATCAGAAGCTTTTTCCCAGGGTCAATTACTTATGGGCACAGGTTTAAGGTGCGAGGGGCAAGGTTTAAAGGAGATGTACGAGGCAAGTTTTTTACACAGAGTGTGGTGGGTGCCTGGAACTCGCTGCCGGGGGAGGTAGTGGAAGCGGATACGATGGTGACTTTTAAGGGGCGTCTTGGCAAATATATGAATAGGATGGGAATAGAGGGATATGGTCCACGGAAGGGTACAGGGTTTTAGTTCAGAGGGACAGCATAGTTGGCGCAGGCTTGGAGGGCTGAAGGGCCTGTTCCTGTGCTGTAATTTTCTTTGTTCTTTGTTCTTGACAGTGCAACTGAATCACTTCACCTGCGAGAATGGGGTGGATTGCGAGAAACCAGTTGGCTCCAGCTTGCCTCAAGCAGACTCGCCCCTCACAGTGAACAACATCCTGCATGAGATCTCAGCCATTCGCCAGTTTCTGGAGAAGCGGGATGAGTACAGAGATATCGCCAAGGAGTGGCTGCAGGTCGGGTACGTTTTGGATGTTCTCCTCTTCCGCGTGTACCTGGTGGCTGTCCTGGCCTATGGGATCAGCTTGGGCACTCTGTGGTCCATCTGGCAATACTCTTGAGTCAACAAGGCAACAGGGCACCTGCCTCCACCTAATGTGCAGAGTGTACTTTGTATCATTTTGTTCTAGATTCATGGAGGTTTACAGCATGGAAACAGGTCCTTCAGCCCAACTTGTCCATGCCGCCCAGTTTTTACCACTAAGCTAATCCCAATTACCCGCGTTTGGCCCATATCCCTCTATACCCATCTTACCCATGTAACTGTTTAAATGCTTTTTAAAAGACAAAATTGTACCCGCCTCTACTACTACCTCTGGCAGCTTGTTCCAGACACTCACCATCCTCTGTGTGAAATAATTGCCCCTCTGGACACTTTTGTATCTCTCCCCTCTCACCTTAAACCCATGCCCTCTGGTTTTAGACACCCCTGCCTTTGGGAAAAGATGTTGACTATCTACCTTATCTATGCCCCTTATTACTTCATGGACCTCCATAGGATCACCCCTAAGCCTCCTACATCCAGAGAAAAAGTCCCAGTTTATCCAGCCTCTCTTTATAACTCAAATCATCAAGTCCCGGTAACATCCTAGTAAATATTTTCTGCACCCTTCCTAGTTAAATAATATCCTTTCTATAATAGGGTGTCCAGAACTGTACACAGTATTCCAAGTGTGGCCTTACCAATGTCTTGTACAACTTCAATAAGACGGCCCAACGCCTGTATTCAATGTTCTGACCAATGAAACCAAGCATGGTGAATGGCTTCTTCACCACCCTGTCCATCTGTGATTCCATTTTCAAGGAGCTCCTGAACCTGTACTCCTAGATCACTTTATTGTATAACTCTCCCCAACGCCCGACCATTAACTAGTCGGTCCTGCCCCGATTCGATCTACCAAAATGCATCACCTCACATTTATCTAAATTAAACTCATCTGCCATTCACCAGCCTATTGGCTCAGTTGATCAAGATCCCGTTGCAATCCTAGATAACCTTCTTCACTGTCCACTATGCCACCAATCTTGTTGTATCAAGTTGACGGCCATTCAGTCCAACAGGCCTATGCTAGCTCCAGACAAACATGCTTCCATCCCTCTTCATCTGATCCTGTCAGTGTAACCTTTCATTCTGTTCTTCCTCGTGCGCTTTCCCTGAAGTAAATCTATAATCTTCTGTAAAATACCAAAACTATTTTCTGTGGTCACATATACACACATGGAGAGTTACTCATTTTTTTTATTTGTGGAACATGGGCATCGCTGGTTGGCCAGAATTTATTGCCCATCCCTAGTTGCCTGAGGGCAGTTGAGAGTCAACCACATTGCTGTGGCTCTGGAATCCCACATAGGCCAGATCGGGTAAGGACGGCAGATTTCCTTCTTTAAAGGACATTAGTGAACCAGATGGGTTTTACGGTTTCATGGTCACCATTAGACTCTTAATTCCAGATTATTTTTATTGAATTCAGATTCCACCACCTGCTGTGGTGGGATTCAAACCCGGGACCCCAGAACATTAGTGGAGTTTCTGGATTAATAGCCACTGCCTCCCCTACTCAACTTGTGTTTTGGGGGAGGGAGGAATTTAACTTATGCCTCTGCCACCATTGTGAAGTTCTTGGGACAGGAATGGTTACATATTCAGACGGAAACATTTAGAATTGGAACTACACAAGCTGTTAAACACAAATCCTTATTATGTCTTCCTAGTGGACTCCCACTGCTGGTATATGTGTGTACAGTAGCTTCAAATGGACAAAACACGCAAATTGCAATTTTAAACACACCACACCTGGAGAAACTAGCACAATCAGAACAGCACACTAATAGAATGAAAAGTAAATCTGATCATATCAATTTCCTACCCAGCCTGCCGCTCATCATTCGCAAGTTATAGCCCATCTGAATGAGTCATTGTGCGCAAGGGAGAAGAGTTCCTTTGGTCACTGTGATGACCCAGCTATAGGGAATCAGACAGGATTGGGAGCAGAGCTTGCTTCACACTTTGTCTGATTTTTATTTTCTCTTAAAGCCTCAGAGCAACATTAAGCAGGATATAAAACAAATGCTCCATCCAGTTCCATCACATTTCTGAGGGGCAGGGCTGGTTAAAATGTTGGTGATATTATAGACCCAGTGGGAAAATCTTGCCTCTTCCCACCCTCTCTCCTTTAATATTACACATGACCCAAAATATAATTGACTCCCTCAGTTTGATTAGCACTCTGTGATGATCAACCCTCTTCTGAGCTTTCCCTTTGTGGCCCTCGTCTGCCAATACAGGAGCAAACAGTGGCATAGTGATAATATCACTGGACCAGAAGCACAGGCTAATAATCTGGGGTCACAAGTTCAAATCCCACCAGGGTAGCTGCTGGAATTTAAACTCAGTGAATAAATCTGGAATTGAAAACTAACTTGTAAGTTCATAACAACGATCACCAACTGTTGAACAATCCCTTTTGCTTCCCTAACATACTTTAGGGAAGGAAATCTGCTGTCCTTACCTGGTCTGGCCTATATGAGACTCCAGACCCACAGCAATGAGGTTGCATCTAAACTTCTCTCTGAAATAGGTCAGCGAGTCACTCAGTTCAAGGGCAATTAGAGATGGGCTTGGCAGCAATACCCACATCCCATGAGAGAATAAATTTAAAAATCCATCCTACATGAGCTAACACCCTAACTACGGTTGAAACGAAGGGATATTGTTGCATCTCCCACTTTAACTCCCTCTTTCTACCGAAACTGTTGAACTCCTCACTTCTCTTTATGTCCTCCTTCCTTCCGATCACCTGCAGGGACTGTAAAAAAAACAAACTCAGTGTCATCAAATTGGTCATTAGTGATTTGTCTCATGTTTGTTCACTTTGTTGATGGCCTGTATCATGGGCCTTGACCTGTACTTTTCAATTAAAAATAAAGATTCCCTGCATTAAAGACTTGTCCAAAGATGTGTGGGTTAGGTTGATTGGCCATGCTAAATTGACCCTAGTGTCAGGGGATTAGCAGGGTAAATGAGGGTTAAGGGAATAGGGCCCGGATGGGATTGTGGCCAGTACAAACTCGATGGGCCGAATGGCATTCTTCTGTACTGTACGGATTTTATGATTCTGTGTCATTTAGGCTACTTCCTAAAGAGACCCATGGTCCTGTGTTCATTTTTGAGTCGATTTGGGCCAGAGTTTCCTCAATATACTGGTTCCCTAATAAATCTCTTTCACTAGGGCGGCACGGTGGCACAGTGCTTAACACTGCTGCCTCACAGCGCCAGGGACCCAGGTTCAATTCTGGCCTTGGGTCACTGTCTGTGTGGAGTTTGCACGTTCTCTCCGTGTCTGCGTGGGTTTAACTTCGGGTGTTCCGGTTTCCTCCCACAGTCCAAAGATGTGCGGGTTAGGTTGATTGGCCAGGCTAAATTATCCCTTAGTGTCAGGGGGATTCGCAGAGTAAATACGTGGGGGAATAGGGCCTGGGTGGGATTGTAGTTGGTGCAGGTTCAATGGGCTGAATGGCCTCTTTCTGCACTGTAGGGATTCTCTGATTCTATGATCAACATTCTGACCAAACTTACTGCAACCCCTACTCCTCTCGGTACAGGTAGCAAACAGTAAAAGTACAAAATGGTTAAATAACACACACGAACGACTAGATGTAGATAGCATTCGCTGCCAACATTGTGAAATATAAATATTCACAATCTTTATACCAGCTATTTAACCCATTAATAGAGTTAATCTGCAAAGTGTTTGAGGTATGTTTCCAGGTCGGCTTGCTCTTGTTTGGAGCACTGATCCCAAGACAGCACAGGTCAGGAAATCAGGAAACCACAAGACATGGTTTTAACCATTCATTTTAATAGATGGGTTACAAGCTTGGAGTTTCCTGATCTATTCCCCAGGAAATTCCGAACTGCAGGATCAGCTAATAGTTGTCGGAGTGGTTAATCATTTTGCGAGGTAATTAAACACTGCATTTTTAATCTGTATTAGCCATGTATAAGGGTCTATATAACGTCAAAAAGGTTCCCCTCTGGCTATTGGCTGTATGGTTATGCATGTACAGATCAACAGCCTTAATCTCTGCGTAAAGCTTCAATAAAGTGTCATCATCTAAAACCAAATGGATGGAAATATCTGTGCTGGCAAAAGTGGAAATTCCTCATTTACCTTCCCAGGATAAACTCGGAACACAATGTGTTGAAAAATAAGTCCAAAGATGTGCAGGTTAGGAGTGTCAGCCATGATAAATTGCCCCTTAGGGCCCGATTTTACCATTCTCTGGGGAGGGGGGGGCGGGTGAAGAGGGGCCCGATCATTTTCTGGTGGGAGGGGGGAGGAGGAGGCGGGTCAGATGTACTTCTGGGAGGGAGGGGAAATCATTGTCTGGTGGGAGGGGGGGGAGGGCAGAGGGAGCCAGATTGCTCTCTGCTTGGCAGGGGTGGGGGGGAGTGGGTGGGGGAGGCACGATCATTCTCTGGGGGGTGGGGGGAGGGAGGCGGGTAAGATGTATCTCTAGTGGGGAGGGGGGCGGGGAGAGGGGCGGGGGGGACTGCTGCCACTCTGTGGGCGATTGGTGGGGGGGGGGAAGGGGGCAGGGGGACGCAATCTGTCTGGGTAGCAGTGGGGATGGGTGGATAAGGGGTCAGTTATGTCGTGGGGGTGGGGGCGATATCTGTGGGGACCATCGCTCCCGGGCCACTTTATCCACCCTTTGCGGCCCGGGAGCGATGTGACAGGGGCACGTTTTTCAATTTTTTTTCTAACTGCGCATGTGCAGTTCAAAGCTCCAATCGTTTCGGGCGCGCTAAGCCCCGCCCACAGCGCGATTCAGACCCACGATATTTTTTCCAGGCTAAGTGTGTATGGGGGCGCCTGAGAACAGATTTCCAAGTCGGATCTGAATTGTGCCCAGATTCAGCACTTAGAATGAAAATGGTAAAATCGAGCCCTTATTATCTAAACATGTGTAGGTTAGGGGGATTCGCCGTGGAAAATTTGTGGGGTTACGGGAATAAAGCAGGGATGGTTGGGCCTGGGTAAGATGCTCTGACGGAGAGTCAGTGCAAATTTGATGGGCCAAATGGCCTCTTCCGCACAGTAGGGATTCCATGATTCTATGATAGAAGGTCTGATCTTCGTAAATGTTTTTACCTAATGCGTCAGGAACCTAAACGATAGAAATACGATAAAAAAATAAGAGTTACAGTTTTGGAGAAAGCTAATATATATCAGCAGAACTTTACAAGCAAACACTAACTCTTGAAAGTCCCAACCATGCTCAGTGCGGGTAAAGTCTGATGTTGGACCAAGAACATAAAGAAGGTGGCCAGTTGTCTGGAATGTAATGTGGAACGGCATCAGCAATTTGCATTTATGTGATGTGGTGATGCTGGTGTTGGACTGGGGTGGGCACAGTAAGAAGTCTCACCGCACCAGGTTAAAGTCCGACAGATCTATTTGGAATCATGAGCTTTCGGAGCGCTGCTCCTTCATCAAGTGAGTGAAGGGTTGGGTTCACAAACGTGGCATATATAGACAGAGACACAATTGCAAGATAATGGTTGGAATGTGAGTCTTTACAGGTATTCAAGTCTTTATAGGTACAGGCAGTGCGAGTTGAGGGAGGGATAATCACAGGTTAAAGAGGTGTGAATTGTCTCAAGCCAGGACAGTTAGTAGGATTTTACAAGCCCAGGCCAAATGTAGGGGGTTACAGATAGTGTGACATGAACCCAAGATCCCGGTTGAGGCCGTCCTCAATTGGAATGCGCGGAATTTGGCTATCAGTTTCTGCTTGGCGATTTTGCATTGTCGTGTGTCTTGAAGACCGCCTTGCATTTATGTGGCACCTTTAATGTAGTAAAACATCCCAAGGCACTTCACATTAACAAAATTTGACAGTGTGCCATCGAAAGAGATATACAGGTGCTTAAATGTTTGATCAAAAAGGTGGATTTTAGTGAGTGTCTTAAGGAACTGAGGCGGGCAAAGAAGTAGAGAAGTTCCGGGAGGGAATTCCAGGAGGGAATTCAGGAGCTGGTCTGCACAACGGAAAGCCCAGCCCCCAGTGCGGTGTGACTGAAATCGAGGATCTGCAAGAGGCCAGGATTGGAGGAACACAAAGCGATCTCCACACAGATGCCAGACACAGAAGCCAATCTTTGTGAATCAATGTTTAAACTTGCTGTGAATATTCTCTCCTTTGTGGTGAATTATTTAAATGCATTTTCAATGTTACTTTATCTGCTGCTGAAATAGACAATTTGAGGATAAATTTACTGATTCTCACTCCCACAATTAACGAGGATGCTGTTTTGAGAATTACAACGACTGTTTCACTATTTAACACCCTTTTTCTCTGTAACATCCCTGTGGGAGACATGGGATGTGCGAATTTATCCATTAATTAAAATGTGAAAGGGAAACCCTTTACGTAAGGGATTCCCTGTTCTGTATTGTACTGCGTCCTTCCAGACCGCAGCTCATTAATAGAATTAGGTACTAAAGTTGTGTTCCTTTTCACCATTTTGATCGATTGACCAATGTAATACGCTTCCCTTAAGGTGAGTGGGACTAATTGGACAGGTCTTTTGAAGAGCCAGCACAGACACGATGGGTCAAATGGCCTTTGACCCATGTGCTGCACAATTTTATAGTGAAGGAACTTGCTAAGCTCTACAGACAGAATTCTGTCAGCAGCAATCACCCAGTGACTATGCTTACAGGTGAGTTCTGTTAGAACAGTAAATTTGTCTATCTAATTCTCCGACCTGACATTACATCTACACAGAATTGTTTCTGTAAAGACATTTACAGCAAATAATTTGTAACTTTACCACTGACGAACTGTCCATCATGGAACTTACAGTAAGAAGTCTCACAACATCAGGTTAAGGTCCAACAGGTTTATTTGGAATCACAAGCTTTCGGAGCGCTGCTCCTTCATCAGGTGAGTGATGCAGTGCTCCGAAAGCTCGTGATTCCAAATAAACCTGTTGGATTTTAACCAGATGTTGTGAGACTTCTTACCGTGCCCAGCCCAATCCAACGCCGGCATCTCCACATCATGGAATTTACAGAACAGGAACAGGCCTTTCAACCGAACTGGTCCATGGTGGTTCCACATGATCACCTGCCCACCGTACTTCATCAAATACTATCAACGTATCCTTCAATTCCTCTCTCCCTTGGGTACTTAAACAGATTCCCCTTGTGGTTAATAACTATAACTTGGTCAATGTGGGAGGAGGATAAATCTCCATCTGGTCCAGAAAAGTCTTGTTTTGAAAATGCCAGGGGCTTGTTATGAGCTTATTAACTCTACGTTTGTTCAATTGGCTTGTAAGCTTTCTTCCAAGATAACATTTGTAACTAATATTTACTCTTGGTCTGATGACAATTGCATACGCTCAATGTACTCAACTGATGTATTTTGTAGCTGTCATGTCTTTCTGAATGACGTGTCATTCTGCTCAGTGAATGGTGTATGCCAATGACTGATGTTTCCATTGCTTGGCCAATAAAGAAAGTCTTAGAACAGGATGGGTAATAATTCCATTAAAGTGGGCACTGCAAAGTAATTCTAAACTGATACGTTTGATGAGACGCTTTTGAGAGAGAGGAGTTGGGTTAGTTTCATACATAGCTGCTTCATCAGAACTTATTCCATGGAATTACAATCAGATTTCAATAATATTTCATCAATATGTTTATTTTATTTGTTCATGGGCTGTGGGTGTCGCTGGCTGGGCCAGCTTTTATTGCCCAATCCTAATAGCCCTTGAACTGAGTGTATTTCAAAGGGCATTTAAGGGTCAACCACATTGCTGTGGATCTGGAGTCACATGTAGGCCAGTCCAGGTAAGCACAGTAAGAAGTCTCACAACACCAGGTTAAAGTTCAACAGAGTTATTGTTGCATCTCCACCTCATGGAGACCAGGTAAGGACGGCAGATTTCCTTCCCTAAAGGACATTAGTGAGCCAGATGGGTTTTCTGATAATCAACAATGGTTTCATGATCATCAGTAGATTCTTAATTCCCAGGTTTTTTAAAAATTGAATTCAAATGCCACCATCTGCCGTAGTGGGATTCGAACATGGGTCCCCAGAACATTAGCTGAGCTACTGGATTAATAGCCTAGTGACAATACCAATGGGCCATCACCTTCCCAGGACCAGATTTGAAGACTGACGCAGTTGTTACTATAGTGTCTCATTGGAGCAGGCATTGATGGGAGTGTATCAATACTGAATCGATGAACTTCAATGGGAAGGTCAGGGATACGGCAGTGATGGACATTAGAATCATAAAATGGTCACTAAACGAAAAGGGGCCATTCAGCCCATTGTGTCCATGCCAGCTCCATGGGAGAGTTGGGGCATGACATCAAATTAACCCGTTCTTAGCCAGCAATAAGCAACCAACCTCCCCAATCACACAGTTGGTGAATGTACAGTTGAGTGTACAGCAGTGTACAGTCTTTCAATGCACAAAGATGGAATGTTTCTCCCCTGATGATTCAGGAAGGGAGCAGTGTGAGACTATAAAATTTAAGTTTATTTATTATTGTCACAAGTCAGCTTACATTAACACTGCAATGAAGTTACTGTGAAAATCCCCTAGTCGCCACATTCCGGCGCCTGTTCGGGTACACTGAGAGAGAATTTAGCATGGCCAACGCACCTAACCAGCATGTCTCGGGTTCAATTCCGGCCTCGGATCATTGCCTTTGTGGAGTTTGCACATTCTCCTAGTCTGAGTGGGTTTTCCCCGGGTGCTCCAATTTCCTCCCAGAGTCCAAAGATGTGCAGGTTAGGCTGATTAGCCATGCTAAATTGCCCCTTTATATAAGGGGGATTAGTAGGGTAAATATGTGGGGTTCAGGGAATAGGGTCTGGGTGGGATTGTGGTTGGTGCAGACTCGATGGGCTGAATGGCCTCCTTCTGCACTGCAGGGTTTAAAGTTTATTGATTAGTCACGAGTAAGGCTTACATAACACTACAATGAAGTTACTGTGAAATTCCCCAAGTTGCCACACTCCGGCGCCCGTTCGGGTCAAGCACCTAACCAGCACGTCTTTCAGACTGTGAGAGGAAACCGGAGCACCCGGAGGAAGCCCACGCAGACATGAGGAGAACGTGCAGACTCCACACAGACAGTGTCCCAAGCCAGGAATCGAACCCGGGTCCCTGGCACTGTGAAGCAGCAGTGCTGACCACTGTGCCACGGGTTTCTATGGAAATCAATTCAAAGCAGCAGAGCTGAGTCAATCCTGTCCTCGCTCAAGGTTCGAACATTTTTGCTTCCCAAGGAGATCCTGAGCAGTGATCAGGAGCTGCAGCCTCTTTTTTTTATTTAACGATGTGAAGTTATTTACTGTATTGGCAGAAGCTATAGTTAATCAATCAATAGAAGCAGTAAATCAGGGCATTGATTTTAGAAAAGCGTCAATAAAACTACAGAGCCAACCCATCATAACAGGCAGTTAACAACATCTGAAACACAGTAATACGTGTCAGGGAAAAGGTCGGGTCCTAACTAGAGCAGCTTCCATTCCACAGAATACAGCCCCGCACAATATAGATTTATCAGCTCCAGACTGGAACACGTCACAAAGAACGAAAAGGCTCCATTCGTACTGTTCTAATTGTTTTATGGGTGACCCTACTTGCAGGGTCAAGGGGCAAAGTGTCAAAAATCACCAAGGTTGAAACAAAGGGGAAAGGAGATGAATCAGGATGTAGCAACTAAAAGCCGGTTAGGTAACAGAGCGGGCGAGAAGATTCATAGACTGAGGTTGAAAGGGAAAAGTGTGTCTGATTTATTTTAAAGTTTATTTATTATTGTCACAAGTGGGCTTACATTAACACCGCAATGAAGTTACTGTCAAGATCCCCTAGTTGCCACACTCCAGCGCCTGTTTGGGGACATTAAGGGAGAATTTAGCATGGCCAATGCACCTAACCAGCACGTTTTTCGGACTGTGGAAGGAAACCGGAGCACCTGGAGGAAACCCACGCAGACATGGGGAGAACGTGCAGACTCCGCACAGACAGTGACCCAAGCCGGGAATCGAACCCAGGTCCCTGGCGCTGAGGCAGCAGTGCTAACCACTGTGCCACCTTTATTGGAGGTGTATTCTCCTTACTATTGCACCTCCTGTTAAAGTTTATTTATTAGTCACAAGTAGGCTTACATTAACACTGCAATGAAGTTACTGTGAAAATCCCCTGCACTCCAGCGCCTGTTCGGGTACACTGAGGGTGAATTTAGCATGGCCAGTGCACCTAACCAGCACCTCTTTCAGACTGTGGGAGGAAACTGGAGAACCCGGAGGAAACCCATGCAGACATGGGGAGAACGTGCAGATTCCGCACTGTCAGTGAGCCAAGCCGGAAATCGAACCTGGGTCCCTGGCGCTGTGAGGCAACAGTGCTAACCACTGTGCCACCATGCCGCCCTTGTGATACAACACAGTGGAGAAACAAGACATGGGTGTTGGAGTGTGAATTTGATATTTATCGATGCATTTGGAGAATTACAAACACCAGATTTTCTGATCAGACATTGTTCCTGGTTCCTGTTGAAATAATGTTTGTCACCCGGCATGCTGGGATCAATGGAAACTACCGGGATGTATTACACTGCCAATCCCTTCAATGCACAAATAACAAATGGATTGTGCGGCGCTGCTCTTTAAAGAATCCACTGCCCCAAAGCACGTGGTGAAGCAAAACTTCTGCCGATGGCTCCGGTCCAGGATTAATTAGTAACAGTGAAAGAAGGAGTTTCTGATAAGGGCAATTCCTGACATGTTTGTTCCCGGTAAATCAAACGCGCTGTTAACAGGAGTTGATGTACTGCAGAATATAACAGGAAACATAAGTAAAGAGGCTGTGTAAACTGATCCAAGATACAGTGGGACCTCCTATATAGCACCATTATATATAATACAATGAGGCTCTGTGACCTGTGGTAGCTCTCCACTCCACTCAATAGCTCCTTGTCTCATTGAGAGTTCCATTTCATTTTTGTTTTAAGAGTTACTTGTACCTGGTACTATTGGGTTCTTCAAGGGCTGGACACTTAATTTTGATGAATCCAAGGGAGAACATTGCAACTCCGGAAAGAGAAAAGTAATTTGTAATTTTAGGATTATTTGTACCAGGACAGCAGTCTTAATTATTTCCACTGCACCGTTTCGAAAGATGTTTTCGTATCTGCCTTTGCCTTTTTGAATGCCTTCCAACAGTCAAAGTGACCAGTTTGCATCTACCTGGGAAAATACATGGAATTGGGGATTGTGATCCCGTTAATGTACCTGTAAAAGTTCCTGAACACTATAACAAAATTCGATTTAATGATGATAATCCTGTCCAACCCTTAACAATAACCCTGCGTGGATAAGCAATCTGTTCATAGAATCCCTACAGTGCAGAAGGAGACCATTCAGCCCATCGAGTTTGGACCGACTCTGCGAGGGAGTATCCTACCCAGGCCCTATCCCTGTAACCCCCACGGATTTACCCCGCTATTCCCCCGAATCTACACGTTTTGGGACATTAAGGGACCATTTAGCATGGCCAATCCACCTAACCTGCACATCTTTGGACTTCCCTTGAACTTACCTAGAATTTACAGCATAGAAACAGGCCATTCGGCCCAGCTGGTCTATGCTGGTGTTTATGTTCCACACGAGCCTCCCTCGACCTTACTTGGTCTCAGTCTATCAATATAATCTTTCTCTTCCTTTCTTCCTCATTAACCTACCCAGCTTCTCCTTAAACATGCCATTCAGCTTAATCACTCCACATGATAGTGAGTTCCTCATTCCAACCATCCTCGGGGTAAAGAAGTTTCTCCAGAATACCTTTTTGGGTTTATTAGTGACTGGCTGAAAGTTATGGCCTCTAGTTTTGGACTCCTCCAAAGTCTTTTGGAAAAGGCTTTCATCAAACATTTTCAGAATCTTTGAAGACTTATCTCAGGTCACCCTTCATTTGATTTAAGAACATAAGAACATAAGAACATAAGAAATAGGAGCAGGAGTAGGCCATCTAGCCCCTCGAGCCTGCCCCGCCATTCAATAAGATCATGGCTGATCTGACGTGGATCAGTACCACTTACCCGCCTGATCCCCATAACCCTTAATTCCCTTACCGATCAGGAATCCATCCATCCGCGCTTTAAACATATTCAGCGAGGTAGCCTCCACCACCTCAGTGGGCAGAGAATTCCAGAGATTCACCACCCTCTGGGAGAAGAAGTTCCTCCTCAACTCTGTCTTAAACCGACCCCCCTTTATTTTGAGGCTGTGTCCTCTAGTTTTAACTTCCTTACTAAGTGGAAAGAATCTCTCCGCCTCCACCCTATCCAGCCCCCGCATTATCTTATAAGTCTCCATAAGATCCCCCCTCATCCTTCTAAACTCCAACGAGTACAAACCCAATCTCCTCAGCCTCTCCTCATAATCCAAACCCCTCATCTCCGGTATCAACCTGGTGAACCTTCTCTGCACTCCCTCCAATGCCAATATATCCCTCCTCATATAAGGGGACCAATACTGCACACAGTATTCCAGCTGCGGCCTCACCAATGCCCTGTACAGGTGCATCAAGACATCCCTGCTTTTATATTCTATCCCCCTCGCAATATAGGCCAACATCCCATTTACCTTCTTGATCACCTGTTGTACCTGCAGACTGGGCTTTTGCGTCTCATGCACAAGGACCCCCAGGTCCCTTTGCACGCTAGCATGTTTTAATTTGTTTCCATTGAGATAGTAATCCCATTTGTTATTATTTCCTCCAAAGTGTATAACCTCGCATTTCTCAACGTTATACTCCATTTGCCATATCCTCGCCCACTCACTCAGCCTGTCCAAATCTCTCTGCAGATCTTCTCCGTCCTCCACACGATTCACTTTTCCACTTATCTTTGTGTCGTCTGCAAACTTCGTTACCCTACACTCCGTCCCCTCCTCCAGATCATCTATATAAATGGTAAACAGTTGCGGCCCGAGTACCGATCCCTGCGGCACGCCACTAGTTACCTTCCTCCAACCGGAAAAACACCCATTTATTCCGACTCTTTGCTTCCTGTCGGATAGCCAGTCCCCAATCCACTTTAACACACTACCCCCAACTCCGTGTGCCCTAATCTTCTTCAGCAGCCTTTTATGGGGCACCTTATCAAACGCCTTTTGGAAATCCAAAAACACCGCATCCACCGGTTCTCCTCCATCAACCGCCCTCGTCACATCTTCATAAAAATCCAACATGTTCGTCAAGCACGACTTTCCCCTCATGAATCCATGCTGCGTCTGATTGATCGAACCATTTCTATCCAGATGCCCTGCTATCTCCTCTTTAATAATGGATTCCAGCATTTTCCCTACTACAGACGTTAAGCTGACCGGCCTATAGTTACCCGCCTTTTGTCTCCTTCCTTTTTTAAACAGCGGCGTAACATTAGCCGTTTTCCAATCAACCGGCACTACCCCAGAATGCAACGAGTTTTGATAAATAATCACTAACGCATCCACTATTACCTCTGACATTTCTTTCAATACCCTGGGATGCATTCCATCCGGACCCGGGGACTTGTCCACCTTCAGTCCCATTAGTCTACCCAGCACTGCCTCTCTGGTAACATTAATTGTATTAAGTATTTCTCCTGCTGCCAACCCTCTATCGTTAATATTTGGCAAACTATTTGTGTCCTCCACCGTGAAGACCGACACAAAAAACTTATTTAAAGACTCAGCCATATCCTCATTTCCCACTATTAACTCCCCCCTCTCGTCCTCCAAGGGTCCAACATTCACTCTAGCCACTCTATTCCTTTTTATATATTTATAAAAACTTTTACTATCATTTTTTATATTAATTGCTAGCCTAGCTTCATAGTCTATCCTTCCTTTCTTTATCGCTTTCTTAGTCTCTCTTTGTTGTTTCTTAAATTTTTCCCAATCACTTGTTTCTCCACTATTTTTGGCCACTCTGTACGCAGCTGTTTTTATTTTAATACTCTCCTTTATTTCCTTCGTTATCCACGGCTGGTTCTCCCTTTTCTTACAATCCTTGTTTTTTGCTGGAATATATTTTTGCTGAGAACTGAAAAGGATCTCCTTAAAAATCCTCCACTGTTCCTCAGCTATCCTACCTGCCAGCCTGCTCTCCCAGTCTACCTTAGCCAATTCATCCCTCATCCTATCATATTTCCCTCTGTTCAAACAGAGGACACTGGTTTGAGACCAAACTTTCTCCTCTTCCATCTGAATCAGAAATTCGACCATATTGTGGTCACTAGACCCAAGAGGGTCCTTCACAATAAGATCCTTAATTCTACCTACCTCGTTACACAATACCAGATCCAAAATAGCTCGTTCCCTCGTCGGTTCCGTAACATGATTTGATTTATTATTGTCACATGTATTGGCATACAGTGAGAAGTATTGTTTCTTGCGCGCTATACAGACAAAGCATACCGTTCATAGAGAAGGAAAGGAGAGAGTGCAGAATGTAGTTTTACAGTCATAGCTAGGGTGTAGAGAAAGATCAACTTAGTGAGAGGTAGGTCCATTCAAAAGTCTGATGTCAGCAGGGAAGAAGCTGTTCATGAGTCGGTTGGTATGTGACCTCAGACTTTTGTATCTTTTTCCCAATGGAAGAAGGTGGAAGAGAGTATGTCCGGGGTGCGTGGGGTCCTTAATCATGCTGGCTGCTTTTCTGAGGCAGCAGAATAAGTCTTCTCAAGAGTAAAAAAAACCACTAACCTGCTCACTGTTAGTTAAAATTTCTCTGTTCTGGTCTCATTCCTGGAAATCTTATTTGCACCACCTCCATTGCATTACTGAAATGATGTAGAGGCAGTGAGCGGAACGGTTCCCCACACTCCAAATGTAATCTAACCAAGGTACATGGAAACCAGAACTGTGCACAATCATTCAGCACCGCTCCCTGGATATATCAGATCACTAGACTTCCAAGTAACACCTTCCAGAAAACATTGTCCCCTGTTCCTGCCTTCTCGTCAGCTACTCACAGGTCAATGTGCTTCTTTCCAGCTCAACTCAATAACCAAAACAACCAGATCCAGCCTGGGAACAGATTTACGTTGGCACAGTGGGTTAGCACTGCTGCCTCACAGCACCAGGGACCCCCGCGTTCAATTCCGGCCTTGGGTCACTGTCTGTGTGGAGATTGCACATTCTCCCCGTATCTGTGTGGGTTTCCTCCGGGTGCTCCGGTTTCCTCCCACACTCCAACGACGTGCAGGTTAGGCGGACTGGCCACACCAGATTGCCGCTTAATGTCAGGTGGATTTGTAGGGTAAATTCATGGGGAAATGGGAATAGGGATCAAAAGAGAAAATGCTGGAAAATCTCAGCAGGTCTGGCAGCATCTGTAAGGAGAGAAAAGAGCTGACTCTTCGAGTCCAGATGACCCTTTGCCCTTTGACAAAGGACCTGAGAAAAAGGATCTGAGAAACGCTGAGATTTTCCAGCATATTTTCTTTTGGTTTCAGATTCCAGCATCCGCAGTAATTTGCTTTTATACGGGAATAGGGCCTGGGTGAGATTGTCGTCAGTGCAGACTTGATGGGCCGAATGGTCTCCTTCTGCACTGTATAGATTCTATGATTCTACCCATCATTAACTGCATAATCCAGCCGGCAAATGACTCCAATTCCAGGCCATTCAGTGGTAGATTCTAATTGTGATTATATTCCAGGCTGCTTCTAGGGCCTGGGTTTTCCCAACAGGCATTGGGCCCACGTGGAGGTCCCAATCCTGCCCATGTTGTCAAGCACGCCCTTAGACGCAACATTCTGGGAGCTCACCACCTCATTGAGGCCAACAGGTGGAGGAATGTGTTTGAGACTCATCCCAGTAAGGCTTTCTCCTATTTTCCCCCCCTCAATCGCCTGAAACCCTGTCACTACAGGGTCTTGAACATCCAGCCCTAGCTGTGGAGTTGACATCTGTGCTTGAGTTACCTCTCCACAAGATGGCGACAAACTCCTTCATCATCAGTTTTCTATCAGTGATTCAGGAGCGTGGCTGCATTTCAGCCAGAGGTGCCCAGTTTTAACACTGTGGGGTAAAATTGTCAAAAAAGAAAGAAAACTTGGATTTATATTATTATACGACCTAAAAATACATTGAATATAAAGCTCAGAGACTGGTTCAACTGGTAAACGTCAGTGTTTATGTTATGCATTAGCTTCTTCCAAAGATGTGCGGGTTAGGTGGATTGGCCGTGCTAAATTGCCCCTTAGTGTCAGGGGGACTAGCTAGGGTAAATGCATGGGGTTATGGGGATTGGGCCTGGGTGGGATTGTGGTAGGTGCAGACTCGATGGGCCGAATGGCCTCCTTCTGCACTGTAGGGATTCTATGATTCGTCCTATTATTCACCCCACCTGAAAGTCTATCTTTCTATTCCTTTCTCTCTTTTATTTTTCTTTGGAGTTTTCCCTTCTATTAACTTCAATTACTCCGTGTGACAGTGACCCCTGCATTCTCACCACTTGCTGGGTAAAGGAGTTTCTCCTGAGTTCCCCATTGGATTAATTAACGATTATCTTATGTTGATGATTGCAGAATATCCCAAAGTGCTTCCAAGCCAGTAAGAAGATACTTTATTGCAGAGTAGCCACTTTTGCAACGTAGAAATTATAACAGCCAATTTATGCACAGAAATCTCCCACGGACAGCATTGAGATAAATGGAACCAGATCATGTCATGTGGTGTGAGAGGTTGTAGAAACCCTACAGTGCAGAAGGAGGCCATTTGGCCCATCGAGTCTGCACCGAAGACAATCCCACCCAAGCCCTATCCCCTTAATCCCAGCTATTTACCCTAGCTAGTCTCCCTGACATTAAGGGTCAATTTAGCGTGGCCAATCCACCTAACCCGCACATCTTTGGACTGTGGGAGGAAACCGGAGCACCCGGAGGAAACCCACGCAGACACGGGGAGAACGTGCAAACTCCACACAGACAGTGACCCGAGGCCGGAATTGAACCCGGGTCCCTGGTGCTGTGAAGCAGCAGTGCTAACCACTGTGCCACCGTGCCGCCCTTATATTGTAAGGAATGGTCAGGGCACCAGGCAGAAGCTTCACTGCTCTTCGGTGAGGCAGTGTCGCAAAATCCTTCACGTCCACTTGGGAGGCGAGACGGAGCCTCCCTTTAACACAGTGAAGGGCAGCCTAGGCGAGTGAGTGGGCCGCATAAGTGGCCCTCCTTCAGCCTAGCAAGATTGAAATCGGGCTTCTTGACTAACCATGATCCCATCAATAAGATTAAATATATTTAATACACGCTGGATATTTTATAATGAGTTATAGAAAATGCTTAATCATTTATGTATTAGAATTCTCATCGACTTCAAATGGCAAAAACAAAAGAGTGACACTTTGGACACAGAGGGAGCGCACGGCTCTCACAGTCAGTGTTGTGAGCAATCAGCACCCACCTCACTTCACTTGCCCTTGCTTTACGTACGAATCACTTCAGTCACACCAATGGGAAAACAACCACATGGATGGAAATCAATGGAATGTGGCAACCTTGTGCGTGGGCAAGAGTCAACAAAATGTCCTGTGAGGCTGCACTCAGAACCCAGGTGGGCTGCATGTGCCCCCCCCCACCCCACCTCCACCCCCCACCCCACTTCCCCCCCACCTCCCCCCCCCACCTCCCCCCCCCCTCCCCCCCCCTCCCCCCCCCCCCCCCCCCCCCCCCCCTCCCACCTCCCCCCCCCCCCCCCCCCCCCCCACCTCCCCCCCCCCCCCCCCCTCCAGGCTGAAGGTTGCCCACCCCTGAGCTACCTTCTTCTGGCTTGGATGTGGGAGTGCTACGCTTGAGCCACGGCTGATACTGATAAGCAGGACATGGTTGCCTCAGAGGGGAATTCTCACAATTGGACTCCGAGGTCAGAGCAGAAAGCACGTCCGCGGACTCTCCCACATCACGGTGGCACAGTGGTTAGCACCGCTGCCTCACAGCGCCAGGGACCCGGGTTCAATTCCCGGCTTGGGTCACTGTCTGTGTGTGGAGTCTGCACGTTCTCCCCGTGTCTGCGTGGGTTTCCTCCGGGTGCTCCGGTTTCCTCCCACAGTCTGAAAGGCGTGCTGGTTAAGGCGCATTGGCCGTGCTAAATTCTCCCTCAGTGTCACCCGAACAGGCGACGGAGTGTGGCGACTCGGGAGATTTTCATAGCAACTTCATTGCAGTGTTAATGTAAGCCGACTTGTGAGTAATAAATAAATAAATAACCAAACATCTCCGTGCTGGGTGCAGGCAGGTGGAGGTGGGATTAGACTCAGTAACGGTGCCAAACCCCCTTCCCCACAGAGCTGAGCAGCAGATTAACTCTCACAACCCCGGGTTCACCCATGAGAAAACTGCTCTGAACAGATGCTAGCGATTCGCTCTCACCCGTACAGTGTGCTCTGGGTCTACGAATATTTTAGGATTATTTATTAGTGTCGTAAGTAGGCTGACATTAACACTGCAATGAAGTTACTGTGAAAATCCCCAGTCGCCACACTCCAGCGCCTGTTTGGTTACACTGAGGGAGAATTTAGTTAGCACGGCCAATGCAACCTAACCGGCCTTTCGGACTGTGGGAGGAAACGGAGGAAACCCACGCAGACACGGGGAGAACGTGCAGACTCCATACAGACAGTGACCCAAGTCGGGAATCGAACCCGGGTCCCTGGCGCTGTGAGGCAGCAGTGCTAACCCACTGTGCTGCCCTGAATGGAGCAAACTGCAGACGGAGGAGGTGATGTTGTGGGGGGTCGGGTGGTGGAGGGAGGGGGTGGGGGGGCGGAGGGTGGGGGTAGTGGGGTAAGGCAGGGCGGGTGCTGCAGGGGGGAGTGGGGGGGTGGGGAAATGAATTCAAATGTCAGAAAAAGCAGGCAATCTGCTGTCTGCGATTCTAGTGCAGCCGATTAATTGCTCCCGTTCTCACATCGAGCCAGCTGGCATTTGATGGAAAGTGGTTGGTGTACAATGAAGAGTGGGGAGGGGGTGGTGGGAGAGGAGGTGAATGAAACCCCCCCCCCCCCCACCCCCCCCCCCCCAACCCCTGCCAGGGCGCAGTGTTTGTTCTGTGACCCCACACCGCTCACCTCATTCACACTGTAAGTCACTGGCTGCATTTCCAGGGTCACATCCTGAAGGAGGAATTCTTCCCCAAGTGAGGTCGAGCGGATAAGATTTGGGGGGAGGATGGGGGAGGCGGGGAGGGTTGGGGGGGGGGGGCTTGCGGGGGGCGAGGATTTTAAAAGGAGTCAAAATTCATGCTGGCATTGTGGAGTCTCTTATCCATTAGATCATATCTGGGTCAGAGATCGTGTAAAGACAGAATCCTTTGCGTGGAGGACAAAAAGCATTCACTGAACTACACAAACCCTTCCATTCACCTACCTCTTTTCACCCATATCCACTGTGTCACATGATTCACACTGAATGCCTAAGTCCTCCTTTGATGTTGGGAATGTAAAGTTTTCTTTTCAAATAAAAATGCAAGAAACCTCAGGTCATTTACTGTCGATACTATTTAAACATGTTACCAAGGAAGATCCCATTAGCCCCCCCCCCAATCTAACAGGTAATATTGTGAGTGCTGGAATAGTATGCAACAACAGACAAACAAACTCCTCAATATGCATCTATCTCACTCTCCAGCTCACTATCACCCCCCTTGGTTAAAGCTGGTCTCGCTATCCAGCTGCATTATAACTCAACAACATCTGGATTTCCATAACCTTATTAAAACATATTAGATTTTCAGGCTGGATGCCAAGAGGAGATAGAAGGGTGATAGAATCCCTACAGCACAGAAAGAGGCCAGTCGGCCCATCGAGTCTGCACCGACCACAATCCCACCCAGGCCCTACCCCCATATCCCTACATATTTACCCACTAATCCCTCGAACCTACGCATCTCAGGACACTAAGGGCAATTTTAGCATGGCCAATCAACCTAACCCGCACATCTTTGGACTGTGGGAGGAAACCGGAGCACCCGGAGGAAACCCATGCAGACACGAGGAGAATGTGCAAACTCCACACAGACAGTGACCCAAGCCGGGAATCGAACACGGGTCCCTTGAGCTGTGAGGCAGCTGTGCTAACCACTGTCCCACCTCTGCATATGCCCTACCCCCGTAACACCACGTATTTACCCCACTAGTTCCCCTAACCTACGCACATGCAATTTAGCATGGCCAATCAACCTAACCTGCACATCTTTGGAGTTTGGGAGGAAACCAGCGCAGACACAGAGAGAATGTGCAAACTCCACATCAGATCAGCCATGATCTTATTGACTGTAGGAGCAATGAGGGGCTGAGTGGCCTACTGCTGCTTCTAGCTCTTATGTACTTACGTTCTTATAATGATGGGCAGGTGAAATCTTCATCCTACGTTCATTCGCAGGTCACCTGACCTGTACGACCTCAGGCTTTATCCTTTTGCTTCTGATTTGATTTGATTTATTATTGTCACATGTATTAACAGACAGTGAAAAATTTTAAATCTTGCGTGCTATACAGACAAAGCATACCGTTCATAGAGAAGGAAACAAGAGAATGCAGAATGTAGTGTTACAGTCATAGCTAGGGTGTAGAGAAAGATCAACTTAATGCAAGGTAAGTCCATTCAGGGAAGAAGCTGTTCTTGAGTCAGTTGGTCCGTGACCTCATACCTTTGTATCGTTTTACCGACAGAAGAAGGTGGAAGAGAGAATGTGCGGGGTGTGTGGGATCCTTGATTATGCTGGCTGCTTTGCAGAGACAGAGGGAAGTGTAGACAGAGTCAATAGATAGGAGGCAGGTTTGCGTGATGGATTGGGCTACATTCATGACCTTTTGTATATCCTTGCAGTTGAAGTTGAGTCATGAGTATTTTGAGATATGGGTTACCAGCGTGGAGTGCTGGGATTGAGGGAGCGTTCGTTCTCGGTCTGTCACTGAAGGTGGTAGGAGGGGTCCACACAAGTGAATTTGTTGACACAGCGTTTGGTGTTGAATGTGGCTCGGAGCGTAGCACTCTCACCTCTGTATCAGAAGGTTGGCTCCTGGGGACTTGAGCATCATTATGACATGTGGAGGGGCAGGTAGCATTGAGGAAGTAGGGGGGCTACAGAAGGATTTGGACAGTGGGAGGAGACCGGAGGTTGGGAGATTGCGCAAAGAAGTAGCAGATGGAATACAATGTGGAAAAGTGTGAGGCTATGCACTTTGGAAGGAGGAATGGAGGCATAGAATATTTTCCAGATGGGAAAATGCTTAGGAAATCAGAAGCACAAAGGGACTTGGGAGTCCTTGTTCAAGATTCTTTTAAGGTTAACATGTAGGTTCAGTCGGCAGTTAGGAAGACAAATGCAATGTTAGCATTCATGCCAAGAAGGCTAGAATACAAGAGTAGGGATGTGCTTCTGAGGCTGTATAAGGCTCTGGTTAGACATCATCTGGAGTATTGTGAGCAGTTTTGGGTCCCGTATCGAAGGAAGGATGTGCTGGCCTTGGAAAAGGTCCAGAGGAAGTTCACAAGAATTATCCCTGGAATGAAGAGCTTGTCATATGAGGAATGGTTGAGCACTCTGGGTCTATACTCGTTGGAGATTAGGAGGATGAAGGGGGATCTTATTGAAACTGAGAGGATACTGCGAGGCCTGGATAGACTGGACGTGGAGAGGATGTTTCCACGAGTAGGAAAAACTAGAACCAGAGGGCACAACCTCAGGCTAAAGGGACAATCCTTTAAAACAGAGATGAGAAGGAATTTCTTCAGCCAGAGAGTGGTGAATCTGTGGAACTCTGCCGCAGAAGGCTGTGGAGGCCAGGTCATTGAGTGTCTTTAAGACAGAGGTAGATAGGTTCTTGATTAATAAGGGGATCAGGTGTTATGGCGAAAAGGCAGGAGAATGGGGATGAGAAAAATATCAGCCATGATTGAATGGCGGAGCAGACTCGATGGGCTGAGTGGCCTAATTCTGCTCCTATGTCTTATGGTCTTATGGTCTAATTAGTTAGAAAAGATGTCCACAAGCAGAGAAGGTTTACCAGGCTGATTCCTGGGATGGCGGGACTGAGGAGAGGCTGAGTCAGTTAGGATTAAATTTGCTGGAGTTCAGAAGAATGAGGGGGGAATCACAATAAAATTCTAACAGGACTAGACAGGGTAGTTGCAGGAAGAATGTTCCCGATGGTGGGGGTGTGCAGAACCAGGGGTCACAGTCTGAGGATACAGAGCAGACCGTTTAGGACAAAGATTAGGAGAAATTTCTTCACCCAGAGAGCTCAGCCTATGGAATTCACTACCATAGAAAGCAGTTGAAGGCAAAACATTGAATGTTTCTATGAAGCAGTTTGATATAGCTCTTGAGGCAAAGGGGATCAAGGGATAGGGGAGGAAGACAGGATCAGGCTACTGAGTTGGATGATCAGCCATGATCATAATAAATGGCAGAGTAAGCTCAAAGGGCCAAATGGCCTCCTCCTGCTCCTATTTTCTATGTTTCTATGTAAGTGTCATATCTAACTGGAGGGATATGTGGATGAGACTTGATGAATGTAGAGAGGGAGGAGATTCACATGAAGTATAAAAACTAGCACGGGCCAGTTGGGCTGACACTACAGTTAAGAAGGCCACCAATTCTTTCTCAAAAGACTAAGGAAATTTGGCATGTTCGCTATGACTCTCACCAACTTCTACAGATGCACCTTTAGAAAGCATCCTTTCTGGTTGTATCACAGCTTGGTGCGGCTCCTGCTCTGCCCAAGACCGCAAGGAAATACAAAAGGTCGTGAATGTAGCCCAATCCATCACGCAGATCAGCCACCCATCCATTGACTCTGTCTACACTTCCCGCTGCCTCGGCAAAGCAGCCAGCATAATTAAGGACCCTACACATCCCGGACATTTTCTCTTCCACCTTCTTCCGTCGGGAAAAAGATATAAAAATCTGAGGTCACATACCAACCCATTCAAGAACAGCTTCTTCCCTGCTGCTTCCCTGCTGCTTTCAGACTTTTGAATGGACCTACCTCGCATTAAGTCAATCTTTCTCTGCACCCTAGCTATGACTGTAACACTACATTCTGCACTCTCTCCTTTCCTTCTCTATGAACGGTATGCTTTGTCTGTATAGCGCGCAAGAAACAATACTTTTCACTGTATGTTAATACATGTGTCAATAATAAATCAAATCAAATCGAAGAATGGTGAGTTTCTCCAGAATGGGCAGCACTTCTGCTTTAGGGGGCGACCAGCCCAGCTGCTGGGTTAAAATTGGACCTCGCCAAATTTAGGGGAGGCGATGGCCTAGTGGTATTATCGCTAGACTATTAATCCAGAAAGTCAGTTAATGTTCTGGGGATCCGGTTTCGAATCCCGCCTTGGCAGATGGTGGAATTTGAATTCAAAAAAAATTATCTGGAATTAAGGACCTACTGATGACCATGAAACCGTTGTCGATTGTCGGAAAAACCCACCTGGTTCACTAATGCCCTCTAGGGAAGAAAATCTGCCATCCTTACCTGGTCTGGCCTACATGTGACTCCAGAGCCACAGCAATGTGGTTGACTCTCAGCTGCCCTCTGAACAAGGGCAACTAGGGATGGGCAATAAATGCTGGCCAGCCAGCGACACCCACGTCCCATGAATGAATTTTAAAATTTGCATCGCTCTCCCATCTCTCCCATCAAGGAGGGCTTTCGATTAAATACAGCGCTTTAGTCTCTAGCCACATTGCAAACAACTTCTCTGCAGAAACATTGCTGCGTTAATTGTTCTTCAGTTAGTTTAATACTTCATCGGTTTAATACTTCGGTGGTTACTATCAGCTCTTCCTAACATGTCCTTGGGCTAGACTAGGTTTGCGTTCTGGGAAATCAGCCTCTAATGAATTAAAGACACCTAGCAGCTCCCAAAGGGCCAATTGGGCAGCTGGATCATTACATCAGAACGGATAATGTCACACAAGTTTAAAGAAAAATGTAGAGAAATGACGGAAGGCAATTTGTTCATTTGAGTCTTTTCTTCCTCAGTCGACCATGCTCAATCTTAACAATCAGGGCCACTCCCTCATTTGTTTAATCTGCTCAAGGAAGTGAATAAACCCAAGTAATGGTTCCCAAAGGCACAAACTCGGCAATTAACACCCAACTGGAAAACTCCAGGATATTGATTGAGCAGGAATAAACTGGTACCTCAGTGCACTGCTGGATAAATGTTCCAACAGGGGAAGACACAGATGCCCATTAGAATCATACAATCCTACAGTGCAGAAGGAGGCCATTTGACTCATCGAGTCTGCACTGACCACAATCCCACCCAGGCCCTATCCGCATAATACCATGCATTTACCCTAGCTAGTCCCCCTGACACTGACGAACAATTTAGCATGGCCAATCCACCTAACCCGCACATCTTTGGACTGTGGGATGAAACCGAAGCACCCGGAGGAAACCCACGCAGACATGGGGAGAATGTGCAAACTCCACACAGACAGTGACCCAAGCTGGGAATTGAACCCGGGTCCCTGGTGCTGTGGGGCAGCAGTGTTAACCACTGTGCCACCGTGCTGCCCCAGTGGCACCTTGGCCAATTAAAACATATGCAGAAGCCACGACGGTATCCACTTACTCCGGAGAGGGCATCACGATCCTGGTGCTCAAATGTTCAAGGCTGTGATTGGTAGAATTTTTTGGACCTGAAGGAAATCAAGAGATAAAAAGTTGGAGTGAAGGAATGGAGTTGAGGTGGGAGATCAGTCATGGTGATATTGGGGTGGCACGGTGGCACAGTGGTTAGCACTGCTGCCTCATAGCAACGGGGACTCGGGTTCAATTTTGCTTTCAATTAGCCCTAGAGCTTCGATGAGGTCATTGAGGGAGGAAAGGGTCCGCTTCAGATACAGCTCCATCATGTTCCAGTTTACACTCATTAGCTGGGACCGTTGCCGGGGGAGGTAGTGGAAGTGGGTACGGTAGTGACTTTTAAGGGGCGTCTTGACAAGTACATGAACAGGATGGGAATAGAGGGATATGGTCCCTGAAAGGGTGGGGGGTTTTAGTTAAGTCGGGCAGCATGGTCGGTGCAGGCTTGGAGGGCCGAAGGGCCTGTTCCTGTGCTGTAATTTTCTTTGTTCTTTGTCCTTTGTTGTTCACTGACACACACAAACACTGTGAGATACTGGAGCAATGGGGCGTGAGTCAGTGTCTGCAAGGGAGAAGGAAATCAAAAAACCCTTTTACATTCATTCCAAGAAAGAGGAAACAATGCAAACTGCATTTCTAAAATAACAATTTAAGTGAAACTTGTTTTTATTTTTCCCACTTAGTCTTGAAGTCTACGATCGAGTAAGATACATATCTGCTGTTTAGTTTCTCCAGTTCTGAATCTTTACCAAATCCTGAAGCAGGAAAATAATTCACACATCATCGTGCATGAGGCTTGCAAACCTCTTAACATCACAGGAACAGATGAAGGCTAATCAAACACTTGGGAGGGATTTTCCTACAGCTTCGATGAGGTCATTGAGGGAGGAAAGGGTCCGCTTCAGATACAGCTCCATCATGGACCAGTTTACACTCATTAGCTGGGACCGTTGCCGGGGGAGGTAGTGGAAGTGGATACGGTAGTGACTTTTAAGGGGCATCTTGACAAGTACATTTGCCCCCAAAACCTCCCCAAAACCAGAAAATCCCACCCGAGGTCAACGCACCTTTGCATGATCCAATCCCCCCCTCCTCCGCCCGCTATGATTCCCCCGGTGGGCAGGACGGGAAAACTCCCCCCCTCACCTCGAATCCATTTTGCTATTTAATGAGTTTATGGCTGATCTGTATCTTGACTCCATGCACCCAGCTAGGCTCAGCATCTTTTCATGCCCCAGTCCAGCAACTATCCTTCCCTCCCACGTGACCCCAGTTGTCCCACCTCACCTACCTTTAACTCCAGTGACAATCTTCAGCCTGGGCTTCCTGCAGTGCTGACATTGGCCACCGATCCCAGGGGCGCTGTTAGCGCTGGAGAGCCGCAAGCCTGTGATTGTCCAGCGGCTGAAGGTGAGATATCTGCTCTGGACATGTCGAGGAGCACAACAAGATTGTCACAAAATCTGGCTGAGGTGGGGAGGAAGGACCACAGCCAGGTTGCCACCCACTCTCCAGCCAATGGACCAGCTAACGCAAACACTGTTAAATTTGGCCCATAAAATCTTTTCTTCACTCCATTACTTTAATCCTCTGAGGGGAGGTCCTGTCCGCAATATTTCCATATTTTCTCCCTAGCCCCAGATGCTGCTGTGTAGCCATGACATATTTGGCAACCTCGGTTAATGACACTCGGAACCTCCAGTCATTTTTCAATCAGATATCTATCCAGCTCCTGTAAGGAATATTTCCCAATCCCCAAAGGTGAACAAAAGAGCAGCGTGAACATTGACCTTCATCTGAGAAGAACAAAATAACTAGTAACAGGCCAAATCGCTTCATGAGTCTACTCCATTATTCATAGGATCATAGAATCCGTACAGTGCAGAAAGAGGTCATCCGGCCCATCGAGTCTGCACCGACCATCCAATGGAACATTTTACCCAGACCCTCCTCCCCGCCCTATCCCCGTAGCCCTATGCATCCACCCTGTAATTCCCCTAATTTTGGGACATTACGGGTCAATTTCGCATGGCCAGTCCATTTAACCTGCACATCTTTGGACTGTGGGAGGAAACCGGTGCACCCAGAGGAAACCCACGCAGACATGGGGAGAATGTGCAAACTCCATACAGGCATCCCCCGAGGCTGAAATTGAACCCGAGTCCCTGTTGCTGTGAGGCAGCAGTGCTTGCCACTGTGCCACCCCAATATCACCAAGACTGATCTCCCACCTCAGCTCCATTCCTTCACTCCAACTTTTTATCTCTTGATTTCCTTCAGGTCCAAAAAATTCTACCAATCACAGCCTTGAACATTTGAGCATCCATAGCCTCTGGAGTAGAGAATTCCAAAGATTCACAAGACTCTGAGCGAAGGGCTGGTCTGCTGCCCTCTCCTGTGGACTCATGCCTCGCCCCAGATGCTGCAAGGCAGCCATGGTGTATTTGACAATCTCAGTTTATGATGCTCAGAACCTCCAGTCATTTTCCAATCAGATTTTTATTCAGCTCCTTCCTCAGAGTAGTTCATTATCTCACCTTCCACTGCCTTTTCTGGGATTGTGCAGTCACTATTCAATGTGTGGAATATCTCTTTCATGAGCAAACTTGCCTGCCCCATTCGTAACACAGCTCCACTGTTTGAATCCCCTGCAATGTGAATGAATGAAAAGGTGGTTGTAAAATGGTCAAAACCAGAGTGTGGATTTTTGGATCTTGCCCGTCTTGAATGTTGTCAAGTACTGAATGTTTAGAGTGAGTTGATTTGATTTGATTTATTATTGTCACATGTATTTACAGTGAAAAGTATTGTTTCCTGCATGCTATACAGACAAAACATACCGTTCATAGAGAAGGAAACGAGAGAGTGCAGAATGTAGTGTTACAGTCATAGCTAGGGTGTAGAGAAAGATCAACTTAATGCGAGGTAGGTCCATTCAAAACGTGACCTCAGACTTTTGTTTCTTTTCCCAACGGAAGAAGATGGAAGAGAGAATGTGTGGGGTGCATGGGATCCTTAATTATGCTGGCTGCTTTGCCGAGGCAGCGGGAAGTGGATGGAGTTAATGGATGGGAGGCTGGTTTGCGTGATGGATTGGGCTACATTCACAACCTTTTGTAGTTCCTTGCGGTTGAAGTGGAGTCATGAGTATTTTGAGATATGGGTTACTAGCATGGAGTGCTGGGATTGAGGGAGCGTTCATTCTCGGTCTGTCACTGAAGGTGGTAGGAGGGGTCCACACAAGTGAATTTGTTCACACAGCGTTTGGTGTTGAATGTGGCTCGGAGGGTAGCACTCTCACCTCTGTATCAGAAGGTTGGCTCCTGGGGACTTGAACATCATCATGATATGTAGAGGGATAGGTAGCATTGAGGAAGTAGGGGGGCTGCAGAAGGACTTGGACAGGTTGGAAGTGTGGGCAAAGAAGTAGCAGATGGAATACAATGTGGAAAAGTGTGAGGTTATGCACTTTGGAAGGAGAAATGGAGGCATAGACTATTTTCTAAATGGGGAAATGCTGAGGAAATCAAAAGCACAAAGGGACTTGGGAGTCCTTGTTCAAGATTCTCTTAAGGTTAACGTGTAGGTTCAGTCGGCAGTTAGGAGGGAAAATGCAATGTTAGCATTCATGTCTAGAGGGCTAGAATATAAGAACAGGCTGAGGCTGAGGCTTCTGAGGCTGTATAAGGCTCTGGTCAGACCCTATTTGGAGTATTGTGAGCAGTTTTGGGTCCCGTATCTAAGAAAGGGTGTTCTGATCTTGGAAAGGGTCCAGAGGAGGTTCACAAGAATGATCCCTGGAATGAAGGGCTTGTCGTATGAGGAACGGCTGAGGACTCTGGGTCTGTATTCATTGGAGTTTAGAAGGATGAGGGGGAACCTGATTGAAACTTACAGGATACTGTGAGGCCTGGATAGAGTGGACGTGGAGAGGATGTTTCCACTAGTAGGAAAAACTAGAAACGGAGGGCACAACCTCAGGCTAAAGGGACAAATCCCTTAAAACAGAGATGAGGAGGAATTTCTTCAGCCAGAGAGTGGTGAATCTGTGGAACTCTTTGCTGCAGAAGCTGTGGAGGCCAGGTCATTGAGTGTCTTTAAGACAGAGATAGATAGGTTCTTGATTAATAAGGGGACCAGGGGTTATGGGGAAAAGGCAGGTGAATGGGGATGAGAAGAAAATCAGCCATGATTGAATTCGAGTCGTAGCTGACATGCCAAATTTCCTTATAGGTGCTTGATGACTGGTGTGGACACGATGGGCTGAAAGGCCTCTGCTGTAAAGCTGTATGACTCTATGACCTCTGTCTTCTCAAGACTGCTCTTGGTAATCGCTCTTGAGTTCTCTTATCTTGTTCTTCCGAAACACCTTCCCACCCCTGAGTGCTAAACTCAAGACTTATTGTTCCATCTGCTCCCTGACTCTCTGTTCATCTCCCTGTCTTGGTTCTTCATCTAATAAAGAACAAAGAACAAAGAACAATACAGCACAGGAACAGGCCCTTCGGCCCTCCAAGCCCGCGCCGCTCCCCGGTCCAGGATTGAATCCTGAATCCAGGATCCCCGCCCAATTTTCCAGCCTATCTACATACCAATATCCTATCCACCGAGCTGTCCCTCACAGCTACGATGCTTTGTTCATTACAACCTATTAACTCACCCCCACCCCCCTATACCAGACCATGTGATCCCCAGGGAGAGGCGAAAACCCAGAGTGAAAAACCCCAGGGCCAATATGGGGAAAAAAAAAAATCTGGGAAATTCCTCTCCGACCCCCTGAGGCGATCGAAACGAGTCCAGGAGATCACAATGGCCCTGATCGGAAAATGCTTCCCAACCCTAGTCATTTCCACTTCCATGAACACCATATGAATTCCCTGCCCCCGAGACAGGTTCCCAACTATCCGCAGTCTCGCTCTGTACTGGCACCAGCAAGATGATCATAGAATGAAGCCTTGAAACGAGAAACAAGGAACAATTAGCCCGCGCCGCTCCCTGGTCCAAACTAGACCACTCTTTTGTATCCCTCCATAATCAATGTAAAAGAAAACCCCTCAAGAGTACATTACTTCTATCAGATAATATTAGCTCCTAAAATGCTTCCTGTACAACCTTTTAGCTGTTTCACAAAGTTTAATTTAAAAAAAGCAGGGGTAGAACTTTGGTTCTGAATCCAGGGTTGGTTCTGAATCCAGGGTGGAATTTCTGCTACATACCCCAAGATCCCTTATTGCCCCAGCACTAGAGTTTCTGTTAGTCTTCCGCCAGAATTACGTCAGGAAAAGCCCCGTGGAAATTTCAGTATGGCTGGAAAATTAGGAGACATATTCCGACCTGGGGGACCTTGTGCAAGTCTCCCTGGATTTTGTCTCCCTTGATTTATTGGGATTACCTCCCAAATGGGGAACTATAAATAATGTTTCATCATTCTTCAGTCAGTCACTGGACAATGCCAAGTGGTTGATTTATTGGATTTTAGTGACCTGTTGCTTTGATATTTAAAAGCACAGGAACTTTTCAATGTTGAACATCAATCAGTGCTACTGCCTGCCAAAGATTCGAAATTGGTTTAATTTATGCTTCTCAGCACCAACAGTTTTAAAAACTATATATTATCTGCTTATGGATCTTTGCTATCACCTTACCGATCATTATTTACTTATCTTCACAAAGTTTAATGTTCCCCCTGGAATCTGCAATTTCAAAGCCTAAATTTGACATTGCCTAAGCATCCATCACCTTATATTTATCCAGCATTTTTCCACACTCTTTTTGACATGATAGCATTCACAGTTAAATACCTTATTGCGATTCTAATCTTGCTTTCTTTAACCAGTCTCAACTTGCATTTATATAGCAACCTTAGTTTAAAAAATCCAAGACACTTCACAGGAGCGCTATCAAGAAAATTAGCACATCAGCTACGACTCTCACCAACTTTTACAGGTGCACCATAGAAAGCATTCTTTCTGGTTGTATCACAGCTTGGTATGGCTCCTGCGCTACCCAAGACTGCAAGGAATTACAAAAGGTCATGAATGTAGCCCAGTCCATCACGCAAACCAGCCTCCCATCCATTGACTCTGTCTACACTTCTCACTGCCTCGGCAAAGTAGCCAGCATAATTAAGGACCCCACGCATCCCGGACATTCTCTCTTCCACGTTCTTCCTTTAGGGAAAAGATACAAAAGTCTGCGATCACGTACCAACTGACTCAAGAACAGCTTCTTCCCTGCTGCTGTCAGACTTTTGAAGGGACTTACCTTGCATTAAGTTGATCTTTCTCTACACCCTAGCTATGACTGTAACACTACATTCTGCACTCTCTCCTTTCCTTCTCTATAAATGGTATGTTTTGTCTGCATAGCGCGCAAGGAACAATACTTTTCACTGTATGTTAATACATGTGACAATAATAAATCAAATTAAATCGGCTTCAAAGAATTAAGATAGGTGATGGAAAGTTTGGACAAAGAGGTAGATTTCAAGGATCATGTTAAAGGAGAGAGAGAGAGCGTGATAGGAAGGGTTAGCGAGGAAATTCTAGAGTTCAATCAACAATGGTGAAGTGATGGAAATCAGAGATGTGCAAGAGGCCAGGACTGGAGTGGGCGGCGTGGTGGCACAGTGGTTAGCATTGCTGCCTCACAGCACCAGAGACCCAGGTTCGATTTCAGCCTTGGGTGACTGTGTGGAGTTTAGAGAACTTGCAAAAAAATGGAATAGATGAGCAAGCGAGGTGAAAAGACGGGTTTCTGAATCAGGATTTGCATAATGCCATCCATGTTAAATTCTCCCCGTGTCTGCGTGCGTTTCCTCCGGGTGCTCCAGATTCCTTCCACAGTCCAAAGATGTGCGGGGTTAGGCTGATTGGCTATGCTAAATTGCCCCTTGGTGTCCCAAGATGTGTAAATGAGGGGGAATAGCGGGATAAATACGTGGGGTTATGGGGATGGGGCCTGGGTGGGATTGTTGTTGGCGCAGGTTCAATGGGCCTAATGGCCTCCTTCTGCACTGTAAGGATTCTATGATTCTATGGAGGGACACAGAAATCTGAGAGTGGTTGGGCTGGGGGAGAGATAGGGAGGGAGTGAGACCATGGTGAGATTTGAAAAGAAGAATGCGAGTTTTAAAATCAAGGCGTCATCACAATGGGAGCCACAAGTTACCAGGACGTGGTTTGGGTTAGAACACGGGGCAGAGTTTTCGATGAGCTGAACTGCACTGAGGATGAGAAGCCGAGGTGCCACAGAGAACGTTGGAACAGTCAAATCTGAAGGATAGGATGAGTTTCAGGTTAAAAGTCGTTATTTGAATATGAAGGTTTTCTCTGTTGTTTTTGGAAGGGGTTGTTTTGGTTTGGTGAGAAACGTATTCACGCAAGAAATACAGAACTGAGACTCTCAAATTGTGTCACAACGGAATCCATGAGGCCAGACACCTAAAGGCTGTCAATTGGAGCTGTGTGGAAGCGAGCCCCTTAAACAGACAGGAAGCTGTGGTTTCATCGCTGTCTCTGTCTAAACGACTTACCCGTGTTGTGTCATCTTTCTGGAGGAGCGATATACAAACTCCACTGGGTAATGGGTCAGTGTCTGTGCAGAGTCTGCATATTTTTCCCCATGTCTGCGCGGGTGCTCCAGTTTCCTCCCACAGTCCAAAAGACGTGCTGGCTAGATGCATTGGCTATGCTGAATTCTCCCTCAGTGTACCCGAACAGGCGCCAGACTGTGACGACTAGGGGATTTTGACAGTAACTTCATTGCACTGTTAATGTAAGCCCACTTGATTTGATTTATTATTGTCACATGTATTAATATACAGTGAAAAATATTGTTTCTTGCGTGCTATACAAAGCATACCATTCATAGAGAAGGAAAAGAGTGCAGAATGCAGTGTTACAGTCATAGCTAGGGTGTAGAGAAAGATCAACTTAGTGCGAGGTAGGTCCATTCAAAAGCCTGATGGCAGCAAGGAAGAAGCTGTTCTTGAGTCGGTTGGTACGTGACCTCAGACTTTTGTATCTTTTTCCGGATAGAAGGTGGTGGAAGAGAGAATGTCCGGGGTGCGTGGGGGCCTTAATTATGCTGGCTGCTTTTCCGAGGCAGCGGGAAGTGTAGATAATAAATTAGAAAGGGTCAGAATGATGTGATTGGCTGTATAATTTAGATCTGCTGATTCCACATTGCCCCAGTACACAAATTTTAAAAGAATCGAGTTGAGAGAATGTACGGAATAGATGAGTGAGCAAGGTGAAAAGACAGGTTTCGGAATCAGGATTTGCATAATGTCATCCATGTTAAATATAGCTCGAAAAGAAACACTACTTATGTAAAGTAGGGGAAAGGTGCTTTTTATAATTCAGGAGAAGACACGATTAGTTCAAAGTCTACCGGGGAGGAGAGAAAGCAAGAAAAAGCACGAGAACAAGCAAAAAGAAATACATCTTCTGTTAATATTCCATTACAGTTTGTAGTGAAATTAAAATGATGACATTGCAATGATGTGCAGGGCGGGGATGATGAGATGGATTTATTCAGGCATTACTAACATTTCATTCATGGGACTAATGGTGGAAAAAGTTCGTGTTCAGTAAGAGAATACAATCGCTGCATATAGTGACAATTAGTGCACTGAATCACTATCAAGCAAGCATATAAAACATTCAATTAACATCTTGGTTTGATATTTTGTACATTTTTACTGGGCAGATGGCTAAGAGGAGGAATTAGAGAGGAATAAAGGGGCTCTTGCTGGGATAGGGGTGGGGGGGAGAAGTGAATCAAAAATATGGGCAGGGATCCTCCACCCTCGCCCCGCGGCCGGGACTCTCTGCCCGCGGCCCACGGCTGGGATTCTCCGGTCCCGCTGCAGTGATTGGAGATTTGACTGAGCTCCAAATATTCCCTTCTCGCTGGAAGCGGTGGCTTCCGGACATCGGAAGAACGACATCGGAGAATTCTGGCCAAAGTCTACAGAAGGATTGGAACATGAATCTTTCGGCTTCTATGAGGGGTCCTCAAATCTTTAGCTCAATTAACTCGGGGATGTGAATCTGTTGTCAATTATTGAACAGCTAAGAGTGTCCTGTAGGGATTACTTCATTGACAAGTTGGTATTACGTTCAACACGGTGACCTTTACTACCCAAAACTACGGTTTTGGGTAGTAAAGGAATTAAGAGGTGTGGGGATAGTCATTTATTTGGCGACATTTTTATGCAAAGAATATTAATTCTGCTGAATGGAGTTACATTTCATTTCAGGGACCCAATCTCAACCTCATTCAGGTGCCCTACTCAGACACAGAGTTAAGCTTCATCTACTTCCTCCCAAAAACACACAAAGGCTGGTAGACTAGTTATCGAGTTAAACTCCCCCATCAAACACTTCCAGGATGAGATAGGAACATGGTAAGAGTGGTAATATCACTGGACTAATAATCCAGAAAGTCAAACTGACCCTTTGGGGACACCAGTTCAAATCCCAGCATGGCCACAGGTGGAATTTAAGTTAAATTAATAAATAAAATCTGGAATTGAAAGCTAGTCTCAGTAAGGGTGACCATGAAACAATCAATTATCTGGTTCACCACTGTCCCATTAAGGCAGGAAATCTGCTTTCCTTACCAGTCTGGCCTATATGTGACTCCAGATTCTTAATTGGCCTAGCAAGCCGCTCTGTTCAAGGGCAAATAGGGATGGGCTACAAATGCTGGCCTTGTCAGTGATACCCACATCCCCTGAGAATGAGATGTCCAGCACAGGCTAGACGCAGAATAAAGCTCCCGCTACACTGTCCCATCAATAAGCCTCACGCCTGATCTCAGTAGAGGACTATTTGCTGCGATGTTTTCCACTGACCACTTTATTAGTATTTATAAAGCACCTTTAATAGACCAAGGCACTTCACATGAGCGTTATCAAACAACATTTGCCACCAAACTACATTAGGAGACATCAGCACTGAAAGAGGTAGTTTCTAACGAGAATTTTGGAAGAAGAGGTGGAGCATGGCTTAGGAATGGAATTTCAGATCTTAGGCAGCTGGGGGTTGGGGATGGCATTGTGAAACTGGAATGTGCCAGCAACCTATGTCTCTCCATGTCAGAAAATAAATCTAGTTCCATGTTAAGGGCACTTCTATCTTGTGGATTCACATCCTCTGGACTGGATGGTGACTACCAAACTCTGTTCATGTTGAGCATTTTCAGGAGGCAGAGACAGAGAACTTGTAATCTTTTATCCTTCACATGCAAATTAAAGACTCAGGTGAAAATCGCAATTAATATACCAACTCGCTGCCTTCCAAGTTTATGATGGGAATGTAATGTTTTTCCTCTTAAAGTGCACCGAATCTCAAGTTCTGATAAGAGAACAATTCCAACTATATCATTTATTATTTGTTCCGTAATTGCCTGATAGTTCCATTGACATCATCAGTCCTCCTCAAATTCTGAGTAACAGGAGAAAGATACACCTTGCAACATGTCCTGTAGGGATTACTTCATTGACAAGTTGGTATTACGTTCAACACGGTGACCTTTACTACCCAAAACTACGGTTTTGGGTAGTAAAGGAATTAAGAGGTGTGGGGATAGTCTAGAAAGGTGGAGCTCATCAGGCATGAGATCAGGCATGGTCTTCATCCCTGGGACATGGGTGTTGCTAGCTGGGCCAGCATTTATTGCCCATCCCTAGTTGCCCTTGAACTGTGTGTGTCGCTCAGCCATTTTAGAGAGCAGTTGAGAGTCAACCACATTGCTCTGGAGTCACATGTAGGCCAGACCAGGTAAGGACGGCAGATTTCCTTGCCTAAAGGACATGAGTGAACAAGATGGGTTTTTCCAACAATTGGTTTAATGGTCATCAGAATATTCTTAATTCCAGATATTTTTATTGAATTTAACATCTGCCGTGGTGAGTTTCGAACCCGGGTCCCCAGAACATCATCTGAGTTTCTGGATTAATAGTCTAGCGATAATACTACAAGGCCATCGCCCCCCTGGTTTGAAGGGGTGGGCCATGCTCCATAGGTTAAATTGCCTACTCCAGCTCCTCACAGTGGGATTATTACTCTGGAAAGAGTGAACAAGACACAGTTGAAATGCATTTCATCATTTATTTGTTTTTTCTAACTGCAGAGTCAAGTTATACGACTGAAACATTTGTTATTCCTTCTTCTTTTTATTTACGTGACTTATAAATAAAATACAAAAAAATGTTCACTACAAAAATCTACTGTTAGTAGAATGTAAAAAATATTCTCTTTTGCTATTGAAGGCACAAACTTCACTTAGTGACACATGAAGAAAAATAACCTGCAGCATTTCTCTCATTTTTTTTTTAAATTTCCCCCATCAGAAAGAAAATGACAAAGAAGCAGTTAAAAAAAAAAACCACACAGGAAGAGGCGGCGATTAAACTCGGATGATTACATCACAACGTGGATGGCACACGCACACACGGTTGGCAACTTTTTTTTTTGAGCTGATGAGGACAGGACCAGCAATCACAATTCCAAACACAAGTTTCTCATTCAAACAAGGGGGAAAAAAAAGAGAAAGGGGAAAAGCAAAACACGACAAGAAATTTTTTAAACTCATGAACAGAAAAAAAAAAATTGAAGAAAATGGCACCCTCCAAATGTAGGCTAACAACAGGTGCTGAGGTAGACCCAACCATAACATTAATTCAAAAGAATAATAAAACACTTTTTTATATTAAAAAATGTAATACAAAGCAATTAGACTGGCACATGCACTGTCACAAAGTCAGAACAAAACAAAATGGCCGATGGCCAGGAATACACTTGGTCCAAAATGGCAGTCCTCAGTGCTAAATATATATATATTTATATATGTGTATATATATGGACACAATGGCTCTTTCTGCAACAATACAAGTCTTTACCATCTTAAACTGGCACAATGCACAAGAAACAAACCCCAAAAGGAAAATGGATGCAGGATTTTTTTTTTAAAAAGAAAAACACACTTTCCAAAAAACAAAGCACAAGGCATGGAACATCTTCTTTCAATAAACCTAGGCAACACTTGCACTCGACTGCAATAGGAGTTTAAAGCCTGATCTTTAAAAAAATAAAATTGTTGAAAAAGAATTGTAGACAGTTTAGGCACACCATCATAAACATCACATATCATGTGTTACTATGCATGTTTTGCACTAAATCAAAATAGTCGCAGGCTCATGCTATGTGCCGACTGATCCAACTTCTCTCATACAGGGTTCCCATTAACTGGCATCACACGAATGAAAGTGGAAATAATGTGCACTATATCCATTTCCCTGGGCACTTATCCCCCTCAAGAAATTATTCATTTTTACCCAAACCTTTGTGTTATGCAAAAGAAAGTCTAGTTTTAAACAAAAAGTCTACCCATTAGACAGTATTAAACAGAAAAAAAAAACCTTTGCCTCAATTTGCTATCTCCACCAGTGACGGAAACGCTCCACGTACTAGCGTTACACAGCTCACAATAGCCATCTCCAGGCCCGACGCAAGTTTGAAGAATGAAATCATTAGTGGCATTTTTGGACGTTCCAAGTGGATGCTGAACGAACGGTTTACGTCCTCACGGCTATGAGCTTCTGTAAACTCAACGACAATATGGAAATGCTCTTTTATCAGAAATGGCACAATGGTCTGTATCCAACAACACTGGATATGGAGCACTCAGTCGTTGCGCAGATTATTCGGGTGGGATGAACCGCATTCGCCTTCATGCTGGAGTACAGATTGCAGGAGAGATCCCTCTGCCTCACTGGGATGGAAGGTCCATCGGCAAGGCTTGTCCTGCGCTGGGGAAATATATCGCCCCCTTAGCTTATCATGGCCCAGCATTAATGATGGCCATAGGAATCCCAAGGCCTGGAAAGACCCATCCTCAAGAGTGGCAATAGTGATTAAAGACACCACTATCAGGGAGAGTAAAGTAATGAACAATTCTATAAATGTAGCAAAAAAACTCTAACCAGTAAACTCAAATGAACTACGCCTTCTTTGAGTTTAGAAATTGACTGCTAGTAGATTAACTAACCTGTAGCGAAAAGGACACTTGTAGGTGTATTGTCTGGATAAGACCAGAAAATAAACATTACTTGGGGACTGAACTTTGATAGAAATGGGCCCTCAATCCTGATGGGACAGGCCAATTCTGTGCCCCTCCCTTACTGACAATGGACGTCAGGTTAAATCCTGGATGGACTTTGGACTTGGACAAAGAGTGGGGGTAAGTCAGGGGAGCACTCCAGTCTCGTCAGGCTCCACAGAAGGGTGAAAAAAAAAAGAAATTTTAAATACTTCAACGACCACAGTGACATATAAAGAAGAATTGAACAGAGCAGATCCAAAGGCTGCTGATTGTTGACTAACACATGACTAATTTCTCAAAGGAGTCCTTTAACAGACATTGGGTCTTTTGAATATGCATAATAGGTGCATCACTTATTTTCAGTGTTAAAAAGGTGTCCCAAAAAAGGGACCATGGTGTCAAAAGTAGTGTCCAACGAATTTGACAGTGGGACCAACACCAGTGAAGATTTGGAGGAGGGCAATTCCCCGATTAAACTGGTGAGACTTTGCACCCAAAGAACAGACAAAGTGCGCACCAATTTATACCTCCATACTTTTGATGCAAATACTGGAAAACTCACCATTTCATTTTGAGGAAAGAGAATTTTTAGTGGTTAGAGTCTCATCAAAATTCTCGTCGGGATTCTTGGCATCAGCTGAGGGTCACACAGATCGATGGAATTCATTGATTCCAGGTTAGTTAGCTAGTTTGCCCCAACTCTAACCTTAGTCTCATTAAAGATGACCCATTGCCTGCTCATTAGGTCAAGAGCTGCTAGAGTTGGATCAGTTAAGGCCCAGCCTCAGCGAAAGTCTAAGAACTGACACCAGTGACTCCGATAAAAGTGAGGGATCTCCAAAGTAAACCCTTGCTGCATTAGTGTACATAACAGAAGAACAAGAGTGAATGTTTCAAGATTTGTTGGAGCTCAGCTTGGCTGCACAGCCTTAATTCACACTTAACGTTTTGCTCACAGTCAAATCCAATTCAATTTAAACCACATTAATGGACTCTAAATTGCACTTCATTCACATCAGCTTAAATCAAAGCTTCACTCGTACTCAATATTACATTTCATTTTAAGGAAAACATGGAGAATCCTTATTCCCGATGGACCAAGGAATTATAAACGCACCAAGTTAGGGAATGTCCGGAGTTACAGGAATAGAACACTCCCCTCTTGAAGTGAAGTGTCCACATCAGGGACTCCCAGGTCAATGGTCACCAACAAGAAGCTAACCTAGGTCAAAGGCTACCCTCGCAAGTCCGTGAGAGAGAGTTCCGCCACTAATCTAGTTTTAAAGGCTGCCATTAGGCACTAGCCTGGGTCAAAGGTTGTGCATGCATCAACAAGGTGTGAACCCAACCTTAAGAGCAAGACTACACCCAGTGGGCATCTTCCTCCGGGGACAATTAAAGGACGATTTGTTTACTGAGCTTGTGGCCACTGGCTTGAGACAATTCAAGGAGGACCTCCACAGGTGACCAGGCAGGAGCCTTTCACTTCATCAGCGTACAGCTGGGGTTGAACTTAGCTCCTGTTGCTGAAAAGCCAGAGTCTACCTGGTCCTGCAAGGAGAACTATGATCCCCTTTCTGGGAATAAGAATCTGATATCTTCAATCAGAGTTCTTTATTTGCTCTGATGAGATGAGGGAGAGAAAAATGCAGGGCACAGGCTAAGTTTTTACACATGGCTCTGACTGCAGTCAGGCATTACCCCAGAATGGGATTTTAATTTAGTTTTGTACATTTGGTTTGATTGCCTCTTCTGACAGGATTTTTAAACTAAACACCACCATAGCCTTGGCAGTGAAGAGAAATGGGTTAAAATTCCAGAATAAGTCTCCACATCACCATGTAGAGCTTGCTAAACTGGTTTATTCTCTACCGATTTCTTTGGTGAAACACTCTACAGCCAAGCCTTTTGAGCTCCATTTCTAACGTTCAATCACCTTCAACGAAAAACAAGAGGGCACTTCATTTACGAGGCAATCCGCCAACTCAACCACATTCTCAAATTGCAAGTGCCGGCAACACCATGAACAAGTCAATTGACTATGCAAAAACTCAGACATCATCAGCATTGTGTTGAGGGGGTACACTTGTACAGTGCTTTCTGACAATGCCAGTTAAATTTGATTTCTGATGTGCAGATCAATCCCACGGTAACTTTCAGTATGGCCTCACCATGGGACTGCCTCATCTGGACTGCAGCTAAATAATAGAACTTCAAGAAAAATAATGGCGATTGGGCGTTAGGATCAGACCGTTATCATGTGCTAGGGTTGGGCTTTCAGAATTATGGGGATTTGTTAGTGCTATGCATTGTGTACAATTAGAATTGAAATCTCCTGGTACTCTGCATGAACCATAATTGACAACTACTCTTGTTGCC